>NC_034188.2:6578813-6783813 GCF_002021735.2 Oncorhynchus kisutch
TGTGAGTATATAGTGATTTACAAAGGCTTGAATGGGGGCTAGATTATACACAGCAAGAGAGAGAGAATTGAACAGTGGCTACAATTGGATACAGCATTTTGTCTTTCTATATATTTTGGAGAACACTCCCCTTGATGTACAACAATAGGAATTAGATAATCCCTATTGTGTTAGCAACCTTGTTGTGATTCCTAGTCAATGTAGGTGTCACGCCCTGACCTTAGTTATCTTTGTTTTCTATATTATTTTGGTTAGGTCAGGGTGTGACGAGGATGATATATCTGTTTTTCCCCTGTCTAGGCTTTTTGTATGTTTATGGAGGTTTCTGCAATCTAGGTGTTTTTATGTCTATGGTTGCCTAGATTGGTTCTCAATTAGAGGCAGCTGTTTATCGTTGTCTCTGATTTGGAACCATATTTAGGCAGCCATATTCCTTCTGTATTTTGTGGGTTATTGTCTATGTGTTGGTTGCCCGTGGCTGCACTTGTTGTTCATTTTGGTTCGTTTGTTTAAGTGTTCTTCCTTCATTAAAAGAAGAATGTATTCTAATCACGGTGCGCTTTGGTCTCCTCACTACGACGAACGTGACAGTAGGGTAAAATGACAAACGTGACAGTAGGGTAAAATGACGAACGTGACAGTAGGGTAAAATGACGAACGTGACAGTAGGGTAAAATGACAAACCATTTTATAGAGACAATATCTTTTTCTTATTTTTTATTCCCAGACCCCCGTCCCCGCAGTAGGCCTTTTGCTTTTTGGTAGGCCGTCATTATAAATACTTTTCTTTTTCATTTTTTATTTTTTACCAGGGTAGGCCAGTTGAGAACAAGTTCTCATTTGCAACTGCGACCTGGCCAAGATAAAACCAAGTAAAGCAACAAAACAAACGTAGAGTTTATAACACAATAGAAAAATCTATGTACAGTATGTGCAAATGTAGAAGAGTAGGGAGGTAAGGCAATAGATAGGCCATAGAGCCAAATTAATTACAATTTAGCATTAACACTGGGGTGATAGATATGCAGATGATGATGTGCAATTATAGATACTGGGGTGCAAAAGAACAAGATGATAAATAACAATATGGGGATGAGGTTGTTGGGTGTGCTATTTACAGATGGCTGAGTACAGGTACAGTGATCGTTAAGCTGCTCTGACAGCTGATGGTTAAAGTTAGTGAGGGAGATATAAGACTCCAGCTTCAGTGATTTTTGCAATTCGTTCCAGTCACTGGCAGCAGAGAACTGGAAGGAAAGGCGGCCAAAGTAAGTGTTGGCTTTGGGGATGACCAGTGAAATATACCTGCTGGAGCGCGTGCAACGGGTAGGTGTTGCTATGGTGACCAGTGAGCTGAGATAAGGCAGGGCTTTACCTAGCAAAGACTTATAGATGACCTGGAGCCAGTGGGTTTGGTGATTTTTAGTTTAGTTTATTAATTCGACCATTTGAAAAAACAAGCACACATAAAACTTAAAAGCCATACATGAATAAAATCATGGAGGATAACAAACAAAGTCGGGGACTTATTTCCATTGTAGTCCTCTTGAGACAAGATGACTAGACAAGTTCCAACACAGTTAAACACAGTATGGCAGTGAAATAGTAAAACCAAAACAGAGAAGAAGAACATGTATGTCATCATTCCAGTTACATCAAAGGGGTTATTCATATGGGAACAGAAGACATATCAAAAATATTTTTACTTTATTTTTAAAGCTTCCCAGAGAGATGAATATGTAGTGAGGGCTAGCCAACGAGAGCCTACAGGTTGCAGTGGTGGGTACTCTATAGGGCTTTGGTGACAAAACGGAAGGCACTGTGATAGACTACATCCAGTTTGCTGAGTAAGAGTGTCGGAGGCTATTTTGTAAATGCAATCGCCGAAGTCAAAGATTGGTAGGATGGTCAGTTTTATGAGGGTATGTTTGGCAGCAGGAGTGAAGGAGGCTTTCACTCACTCACAGCATTCAAATAAGAATTTATTCTTAAACCTCTTTGGAATATGTGGGACGGTAGCGTCCCACCTTGCCAACAGCCAGTGAAATTGCAGGCCGCCAAATTCAAAACTACAGAAATCCCATAATTAAAATTCCTCAAACATACAAGTATTTTACTCCATTTTAAAGATAAACTTGTTGTAAATCCAGCCACAGTGTCCAATTTCAAAAAGGCTTTACGACGAAAGCACACCAAACGATTATGTTAGATCAGTACCTAGTCACCAAAAAACACAGCAATTTGTCCAGACAAAGAGAGGAGTCACAAAAAGCAGAAATAGAGAAAATGTATCACTAACCTTTGACGATCTTCATCAGATGACACTGATAGGACTTCATGTTACACAATACATGTATGTTTTGTTCGGTAAAGTTCATATTTATATCCAAAAATCTCAGTTTACATTGGCGCGTTATGTTCAGTAGTTCCAAAACATCTGGTGATTTTGCAGAGAACCACATCAATTTACAGAAATACTCATAATAAACATTGATAAAAGATACAACTGTTATGCATGGAATTTTAGATCCACTTCTCCTTAATGCAAACGCTGTCAGATATCAAAAACAATTTACGGAAAAAGCACACCATGCAATAATATGAGTACAGCGCTCAGACAACAAAACAAGCCAAACAGATACCCGCCATGTTGTGGAGTCAACAGAAGTCAGAAATAGCATTATAAATATTAACTTACCTTTGATGATCTTCATCAGAATGCACTCCCAGGAATCCCAGTTCCACAATAAATGTTTGTTTTGTTCGATAAAGTCCATCATTTATGTCCAAATAACTCCTTTTTGTTTGTGCGTTTAGTACACAATCCAAACTCTCGACGCGCGGGCAAGTCCAGGCGAAAGTTCAGACGAAAAGTCATATTACAGTTCATAGAAACATGTCAAACGAAGTATAGAATCAATCTTTAGGATGTTTTTATCATAAATCTTAAATAATGTTTCAACCAGAGAATTCCTTTGTCTGTAGAAATGCGATAGAACTTAGCTAACTCTCACCTGAGCACGCGTGATCAGCTCATGGCACTCTTCCAGACCCCTGACTCAATCAGCTCTCACTCCTCCGTCCTTCACAGTAGAAGCCTTAAACAACATTCTATAGACTGTTGACATCTATTGTAAGCCTTAGGAAGTGCAATATGACCCCATAGACACTGTATATTCGATAGGCAATGACTTGAAAAACTACAAACCTCAGATTTCCCACTTCCTGGTTGGATTTTTTCTCAGGTTTTTGCCTGCCATATGAGTTCTGTTATACTCACAGACATCATTCAAACAGTTTTAGAAACTTCAGAGTGGTCTACTAATAATATGCATATATTACCAACTGGACCTGAGTAGCAGGTAGTTTACTCTGGGCAACCTATTCATCCAAGCTACTCAATACTGCCCCTCAGTTAACTTCTTCTGACTTGCCTAATTAAATATTTTCAAAAAATTAAATAAATGGTGTGTCTTTTTGCATGAGTCTTCTCACAATAAAGCCTATTCATTTTGGGCTTAAAGGTTGAGTAAACCAGACTTTTGTCCTTCATTCAGGATTAACCCCTTTTTTCAATTTTCACCTAAAATGACATACCCAAATCTAACTGCCTGTAGCTCAGGCCCTGACGCAAGGATATGCATATTATTGGTACCATTTGAAAGGAAACACTTTGGAGTTTATGTAAATGGGAAGGGAATGTAGGAGAATATAACACAATAAATCTGGTAAAAGATAATACAAAGAACAAACCAACCGTTCTTTTATATTTTTTTGTACCATCATGTTTGAAATGCAAGAGAAAGGCCATAATGTATTATTCCAGCCCAGATGCAATTTTGATTTTGGCCACTGGATCACTGTATTTGCAAAGTTTTAGACTGATCCAAGGAACCATTGCATTTCTGTTTAAAATGTTGTATCAAGAGTCCCCAAATGTGCCTAATTTGTTAATAAATAACTTTTCATGTTCAAAATTGTGCACTCTCCTCAAACAATAGCATGGTATTCTTTCACTGTAATAGCTACTGTAAACTGATAGGCATCCACCCTGGACATGCCCGGGAAAAGCCAGCATGAGAAAATTGCTAGCTATTGTTTGCCAGTATGGGTAAATGCATATGCTGAATGTGTCTGAAAGTGGGCTTAATGTTTGTGCTATGGAAGTAAATAAATACTGCACTCTGACCCACAAAACGTCCTTTCTAGATTCACCATAGTGTTGTTAGACAAAGCAAGGAAAGGAAACTTCAAAAACATGGTGCAGTTTTATTGGGATTTGCAGCTGTTGTTGGTAATATTGTGATTTTAGTACGGTAACAGTAGCTTACTTCAAAGTCCAACGCATATAAAGTATATATCCATTCTGAAATGTATGTATCTCTGTGTATGGTTGAAACTTATGGTCAGTCCAAACGCACAGCATTCATGTTAATTGGAAATCTACACAAACAGATGTAAAGTTAGGATTAGGCCATAAGGTTGCAGTTATACTAATGAACATATCACGTTGTAGGCCTATCTAGAATTGGTTTTGAATAATACAGTAATGCCATAATGTAATTCTTTTATACAGAGGACCGGAGGGCAACTCATGTTTTACCACAGTATCTCTCACCCATGACAACTAATAACAGACTGTTCACCCGCACATCAAATCAAGTCAAATCAAATGCTATTTGTCACATGCACCGAATACAACAGGTGTTACCTTGAAATACTTACTGAACCAACAATGCAGTTCAAGAAATAGAGTTAAGAAAATATTTACCAAATAAACCAAAGAAGATTATATAACAATAACGAGGCTATATACAGGGGGTACCGGTAACGAGTCCATGTGCAGGGGTACAGGTTAGTCGAGGTAATTTGTAATAGAAGGTATAAAGAATTAATTATTTAATGAATTATATTAATTCATATTTAAAGTGCCTGATTGCTTCTGGTTGTGCAGCCGCTACCTCCCAACATAACAGAGCATAATAAATGGATAAGGCAATATATCTTGCACTAAAATCATTTCTTTTGTGTAATTCTGGATCAGGTTTGCATTGCAAGATGTCCCCTAACGGCCAGCGTATGTTGCATGTTTGTTTTTCACTGTCCTTGCTTAGGATTCACCAGATGGAACCAAAGTTCGGAGGTTGTCAGGCATCTCATCTCCCTCTGGACTGTAATTCAGTGTCCATTATGTGCTATGGACCCTAAAGGCTTGCCATCTGCTAGAATTCACTCATTCCAAAGGTGAGAATTTACAGACTCCTACCTGGAAATGGGAGTTTGCCACATTCTGTACAGTACAGAAATGTTGTGGCTACTCACACATATGGAAGTGCTTTAAAAAAAAGTCAGGCATGCATTCAAACAAAGTATTTGGGTATTTGGGTGGATAAAAGGGAGTTGCACCAGGCTAACTGGACTGTAAATCCATGGCTCTACATGTGTTGAAATGTAGAATAAATGGTCTCATTGTGAATAGCATGGCCTAAATATTAAAAACAAAACGACATGGTTTCAGGTGTACTGTTTATCACATTTGAATGAACAACACTTCCTTATAAAACAAATGTGTCAACCGCAGCATTTGTCCATGCATGGATTGGTGTTGTGAGTCCCAAATTCCACCCTATTCCTCATTTTGACCAAAAAGAGTGCACTACATAGGGGACATGGTCCCATTTGGGACTCCCATTGTGTTTCATTATTCACACTAGTATTGAACTACAAGCTCTGCAGGCTTTCAAACAGACACCTATGCATCATCAGATTAATCTAGTTTGGGAAGTCCTACGCCCCAGATCGGAAACAGCAATACTGTAGCAAGGTCACAGAACGGGTACGAAAGGTGAAAGGTTGTCCGTCTTGTTACACCTGCCCTTGATCTTGGCAGCTCTCCTCGAGGCTTTCATTCTGCTGATGACTTAAACCTGCAAATAAAACCTTGAAAACTCTGTCTGTGTACCATATGGCATCCTATTCCCTTCATAGTGCATTACTTTGGACCAGAGTCCTATGGTCCAAAGTAGTCAAAGGTAGTGCACTGTAGGCATTTAGGACCAACCTCTGAGCTACAGGATTCCACATGCAGGCAGCAATGCAAGCTAGGCCTAGTGCTGATACCCTGCTACAATGTAGGACAGCAAACTGCTCACTCAGAGACATCAATCAATATCCCATGCAACACAATATAACATATGCACTGCTTCATGTAGCCAATGAATCACTGGGCTATCACCAAGATCATCCAAGTTCAAGCCCCACAAACCGAAACAAATTCATCCTGAGACAGAAGTAGTGAGGGAACTTTGACTCCACTTAAACATGAGTATTCCTCTCTGATCAACCCCCACTATCTAGGCTACGTACATTTATCTTGCGCTTTTGACCTAAGTTGAGCTTTAGGCAGAAATGTGCAGTAGTTTAGGTTATTGGGTATGTAATGCAACAGCTGAACTGCTAAAATAACCTTGGCACACCAGAAATCTACTGCTTCTCAGAAATAGGATACAAAAACAAGCGTCACACTGTTTGTACAAATGGCCTATTGTATATGCATGAGTTGGTGTTTGTGGAGAAAAACCATCCCTGCTGTCAAAATTCACCTCCTTCTCCCTTTTTCTATCTGAGAGGAACATGTAAGCTGTTTACAAATACAGGATGACAGGTTGCTAACTTAAGGGTTCTTGTCAAAAGCTGTCAGTGACATTTAGTGAGAAGAAAAACACTTAAATTTCAAATGCTCCAGGAAAAGACCAAACAGCTGATATTTGGATGGAGATATGACCTGTTTTGACATGCCCCAAAGAATATTTCAGAGAAATAGTGAGTTTTCATTGTTTGTAAAACTTTCTTAAAAAAAACACAAACGTGTATACATGTGTGTGTGCAGTTTGGTATTTTAAAGTATTTTATAGAGTGACAAAGATGTTGACTTGTTAATGTATAATTCATATCTAGTCATCGAGGAATATGTCGAGGATATAGAAATCTAGTTTTGTATCTAGCCATCGAGGAATATGTCGAGGATATAGAAATCTAGTTTTGTATCTAGCCATCGAGGAATATGTCGAGGATATAGAAATCTAGTTTTGTATCTAGCCATCGAGGAATATGTCGAGGATATAGAAATCTAGTTTTGTATCTAGCCATCGAGGAATATGTCGAGGATATAGAAATCTAGTTTTGTATCTAGCCATCGAGGAATATGTCGAAAGATATAGAAATCTAGTTTTTGTGTAAGGGCCTCAGGTTGTGCTGTAGGAGTTCAACTCATACGTGGAAATGAATTTGTTCAAAGGGACTGTACAATAATGATGTTGCTTTATTGGTCTATGGTTTTCCAGGAAGCACATAATATTTACAACAAATGACCTCAGAACGTCTAACAAAATATCTACAGTTATTAGACTTTATAGGGGGTTTAAAAAAGCATTGAAAATGATTGTTAGTTCATTCGTGTGCCAGTTACTTTTTGATGGCTAAGTAACATTCACAACAGACCTGTTGTTATGGCAACACGACAAATAGGCAACGTTTGGAGTGGCATTTACTGACTCAAGAAGCTCTCAGATAAAGCCAGCCATTAACAATTCCAAACCAACTCCAAACCAAGAGAGTGCACTACAAAGCACATGCAAGGAATGGGAGGCAATGGGCACTACAGCTGCTCCCAAAATGGTCTAAGCGACAGTGTCTCTTGACAACAGTTGAGTAATATGAGCTACTGGTAAACAGAATACCATGACCTGCTGTGACTTATCATATTTAACATGTATTTAACTAGGCAAGTCAGTTAAAGAACAAATTCTTATTTACAATCAAGGCTTTCCCCTGGCCAAACCCGGATGACGCTGGTACAATGGTGCGTCGCCCTATGGGACTTGCAATCAAGGCTTTCCCCTGGCCAAACCCGGATGACGCTGGTACAATGGTGCGTCGCCCTATGGGACTTGCAATCACAGCAAGATGTGATACAGCCTGGATTCAAACCAGGGACAGTAGTGACACCTCTGGCACTGACATGCAGTGACTTAGACAACTGCGCCACTCGGGAACTTGCACCAGTTGGAAAATGACCAACTGACTGGACCCTGCTCTTGAAGTCAATATTCACTACATAGTACATTACTTTTGACCACAGCCCTATGTGCACAGTAGGGAATAGGGTGCCATTTGGGAGATGGCCATGCAATCTGAGAATGCTGTAAATAAATGGTTTAATTTAGATGTGGCCTACACTGGCCTACACACTATACCCTATTATAGTGTGGAATTATGTGTCAAAATGTTTACAAATGAAGAAAACATGTAAAAGCTGAAATGTCTGTAGTCAATAAGTATTTCAACCCCTTTGTTATGGCAAACCTAAATATGTTCAGGTGTAAAAATGTACTTAACAAGTCACATAATAAGTTGCATGGACTCACTCTGTGTGCAATAATAGTGTTTAACGTCTACGGGATCGGTGTCCCTATATCGGGATGGTTGAGCTAATGTGCGCTAATGTGATTAGCATGATGTTCGTAAGTAACAACCAACTTTCCAGGACATAGACTTATCTGACATGGGCAGAAAGGTTACATTCTTCTTAATCTAACTGCACTGTCCAATTTACAGTAGCTGTTACAGTGAAAAAATACCATGCTATTGTTTGAGGAGAAAGCACAACAACAACAAACTTATCAAGGCACCTGGTTTGATACATTCACCTCTGAAGGTAAATAATGTACTTACAGTCAGTTATCTGGCTCTGATTTTCATCCTCAGGGTCACAGAGATAATAGTTTTGTTTGACAAAATCAATTGTTATATTCAAATGTAGGATGGGTTTTACAGTTAGTAACATTTAGAGATAAAGAGATAAAATGTAGCATAGTTTTGTTTGATAAAAATCTATTTTTATATTCAAATGTAGGAACTGGGGTTTTACAGTTTGACCCAACTGCTGTCTCTGGCTCCACAACCACCCCAACCGGCCATCTAGATGAGTGAAAGTTAGTGTATGCCAGCAGCATACCACCCTGTATACCACTGCTGGCTTGCTTCTGAAGCTAAGCAGGGTTGGTCCAGGTCAGTTCCTGGATGGGAGACCAGATTCTGCTGGAAGTGGTGTTGGAGGGCCAGTAGGAGGCACTCTTTCCTCTGGCCTAAACAAAATATCCCAATTCCCCAGGGTAGTGATTGGGGACACTGCCCTGTGTAGGGTGCTGTCTTTCAGAAGGGATGTTAAACGGGTGTCCTGACTCTCTGAGGACATTAAAGATCCCATGGCACTTATTGTAGGGGTGCTAACCCTGTTGTCCTGCCTAAATTCCTCAAACAATCACCTAATAATCCCCAGTTTACAATTGGCTCATTAATCCCCCTCCTCTCCCCTGTAACTATTCCCCAGGTTGTTGCTGAAAATGAGAATGTGTTCTCAGTCAACTTACCTGGTAAAATAATAACTAAATAAATAAGCTAATGATCCATCATGTACGAATGATCACTGGGAGTGTGTAAACTTACATTTTGTTCTTGAATGTTTTGTATGTTCTATTAGTTATGTACAAATTCGGCACATTTGGGCAGACTTGAAATAGAATATTGTCCGGTATGGCTATGTTTTGCTGGATCAATCTATAACTTTGCACACACACTGCTGCCATCTACAGGCCACACTCTAAATTGCGCCTAAACTGCAATATTGTAGTATGGCCTTTCTCTTGCATTTCAAAGATGATGGAACAAAAAGCAAAAAAACAAACAAAATGTTTAATGTTTTTTTTTGTTTGTATTATCTTTTACCAGATCTATTATGTTGTATTCTCCTACATTCCTTTCACATTAACACAAACTTCAAAGTGTTTCCTTTCAAATGGTACCAATAATATGCATATAATTGCTTCAGGTCCTGAGCTACAGGCAGTTAGATTTGGTATGTAATTTTAGGCAACAACAAAACAAAAAAAGTCTGGTCCTTTAACATGATTTTTGAATGACAACCTCATCTCTGTCCCCACACGTACAATTATCTGTAAGGTCCCTCAGTCAAGCAGGGCATTTCAAACACAGGTTTTCAAATGCTTTGTAAAGAAGAGCACCTATTGGTAGATACAAATTTAAAAAATGAAAAAAAAGCGTACCTTGACTATCCCTTTGAGCACGGTAAAGTTAATAATTACACTTTGGATGGTGTATCAATACACCCAGTCACTACAAAGATACAGGTGTCCTTCTTAACTCTGTTGCTGGAGAGAAAGGAAACCACTGAGTTATTTGCACCATGAGGGCCAATGGTGACATTAAAAACAGTTACAAAAGTTTAATGGCTGTAATAGGAGAAAACTGAGGATGGAATAAAAAACACTGTAGTTACTCTACAATACTAACCTAAATGACAGAGTGAAAAGAATGAAGCCTGAACAGAATTAAAAAATATTCCAAAACATGAATCCTGTTTGCAAAAAAGGCACTAAACTAATACTTTAAAACAATGATTACTTCACTTTTTTCTTCAATACAAAGTGTTACAGTTTGTTTGCTGCAAATCCAATACAACACATTGCTGAGTACCACTCATGAGTACTACTCATGTCACAGGTATGCCTGTAATCATTAAGTACTGGGGAGTATTTCAGGAAAACCTGCTTCAGTCTGTTTTCCACCAGACACTGGGAGACGAAATCAGCTTTCAATAACCTAAAATACAAGGCCAAATTTACACTGGAGTTGCCTACCAAGAAGACAGTGAATGTTCCTGTTTTTTAGTTACGGTTTTGACTTATATCTACTTAAAAATCTATGGCAATACGTGCAAATGTTTGTCTAGCAATGAGCAACAACCACATTTACAGAGCTTGAAGAACTTTGAAAAGAATAATGGGCAAATGTTGCACAATCCAGGAGTGGGCAGTAACATTGTGCTTATATTACAACAGCGACCTCATTATTTAAATGAGTGGCGCAGCGGTCTAAGGAACTACATCTCAGTGCTAGAGGCGTCAATACAGACCCTGGTTTTATCATGGGCTGTATCACAACCAGCTGTGTTTGGGAGTCCCATAGGGCGGCGTACAATTGGCCCAGAGTCATTGTGATTGTAAATAAGAATTTGTTCTTAACTGACTTTTTAAATAAAGGTTAAATAAAGGTAAAAGAAAGGTTAAAGAAATATAACATATTTTTTATAGACTGTAGGTGCAGATATTGACAGTAAACACTCATTTTCACATTTACCTTTATTTCTCTGTCTGCAACGAGCACATTTTGTTAAATTCCATCAAATATCCTCCCAAAATCGTAATATAGATAATTCACGATAATCAAATCAAATGTCAATGTAATATTCAAAAATGTAGTAATTTGTGAATAGTTAATATTGTGTTAGTCAGCCTGCGGTGCGGAGAGGGGATCAGTGTTGTGTTGAGGGCCTTTAATGATAAAAGGGACATCACATCAAAGAGAGTGGTTCATCAGCTGTAGACAATAGACTAACAGTAAGGTGTCACATTTATTCTGTGTCCCCGGCCACTACAGACATGATGTTGTGTCATTTAATTATGTAGATCTTTTCTTAGTTTTTAGTTTGATACAAAGCAGGGGATATTCAGGGAAGGACACACTGCTAAACAATTTAGGAAACGTACAATGATTCATAGCGCTTTGTAGAAAATGGTTTAATCAGTTTTAGAAGAAAGAACAAAAATGGAAATGTACACCACGGACCCATTTAATGAACATAATTATGAGATATAGAACTACCAGCCTGGCTATTACTCTGGAAATCAACTGGCCTCATCACAGGACGTATGTTTGGGGGACACTAATGTGCAGTCAGGTCTGTGGTTGAAGCCCAGGCCATATGCCTGGGAGCCTGGGAGCTATTTAGAGCAGTTTGGTCATGCTATGTCTTATTTTAACAGCCGATCTCCCAGATTGGTCTCCCTGGCCTCATGAAGGCCTATAAACCCTGATTCATCATCCCAATAGGTCACAGAGGGCTCTGAGAACAGAGCGACTCTCGGAGGGCATACAGAACTGGAACAGAGCAGGTCTCAGAGTACGTACAGAACTGGAACAGAGCAGTTCTCAGAGGACATAACGAACAAGAACAGAGCAGGTTCTCAGAGAACATACAGAACTGGAACAGAGCAGTTCTCAGAGGACGTACAGAACTGGAACAGAGCAGGTCTCAGAGTACGTACAGAACTGGAACAGAGCAGTTCTCAGAGGACATAACGAACAAGAACAGAGCAGTTCTCAGAGAACATACAGAACTGGAACAGAGCAGTTCTCAGAGGACGTACAGAACTGGAACAGAGCAGTTCTCAGAGGACATACAGAACTGGAACAGAGCAGTTCTCAGAGGACATACAGAACTGGAACAGAGCAGGTCTCAGAGTACGTACAGAACTGGAACAGAGCAGTTCTCAGAGGACATAACGAACAAGAACAGAGCAGTTCTCAGAGAACATACAGAACTGGAACAGAGCAGTTCTCAGAGGACATACAGAACTGGAACAGAGCAGTTCTCAGAGAACATAAAGAACTGGAACAGAGCAGTTCTCAGAGGACGTACAGAACTGGAACAGAGCATTTCTCAGAGGACATACAGAACTGGAACAGAGCAGTTCTCAGAGGACATACAGAACTGGAGCAGAGCAGTTCTCAGAGGACATAAAGAACTGGAACAGAGCAGTTCTCAGAGGACAAACAGAACTGGAACAGAGCAGTTCTCAGAGGACATACAGAACTGGAACAGAGCAGTTCTCAGAGGACGTACAGAACTGGAACAGAGCAGTTCTCAGAGGACATACAGAACTGGAACAGAGCAGTTCTCAGAGGACATACAGAACTGGAACAAAGCAGTTCTCAGAGGACATACAGAACTGGAACAGAGCAGTTCTCAGAGGACATACAGAACTGGAACAGAGCAGTTCTCAGAGGACATACAGAACTGGAACAGAGCAGTTCTCAGAGAACATACAGAACTGGAACAGAACTAGTCAGCAGTGAAGAGGTGACTCCGGGATGCTGGCCTTCTTGGCAGAGTTGCAAAGAAAAAGCCATACCTCAGACTGGACAATAAAAAGATTAAGATGGGCAAAAGAACACAGACACTGGACATAGGAACTCTGCCTAGAAGGCCAGCATCCCGGACCTGCCTGCCCAACTAGCATCACTATTCTGGATGGTTACGACTTAGAATATGTGGAAGAATATAAATACCTAGGTGACTGGCTAGACTGTAAACTCTCCATCCAGACTCACATTAAGCATCTCCAATCCAAAGTTAAATATAGAATCGGCTTCCTATTCCACAGCAAATCCTCCTTCACTCATGCTGCCAAACGTACCCTCGTAAAACTGACTATCCTACCGATCCTTGATTTCGGCGATGTAATTTACAAAATAGCCTTCAACACTCTACTCAGCAAATAGGATGCAGTCTAACACAGTGCCATCCGTTTTGTCACCAAAGCCCCATATACTTCCCACCACTGCGACCTGTATGCTCTCGTTGGCTGGTCCTCGCTACATACTCGTTGCCAAACCCACTGGCTTCAGGTCATTGCTAGGTAAAGCTCCGGCTTATCTCAGCTCACTGGACACCATAGCAACACCCACCCGTTGCACGCGCTCCAGCAGGTATATTTCACTGGTCATCCCCAAAGCCAACACCCCCTTTGGCCGCCTTTCCTTCCAGTTCTCTGCTGCCAATGACTGGAACGAATTGCAAAAATCACTGAAGTTGGAGACTTATATCTCCCTCACTAACTTTAAGCGTCAGCTGTCAGAACAGCTTACTGATCGCTGCAGCTGTACACAGCCCATCTGTAAATAGACCACCCAACCAACTACCTACCTCATCCCCACATTTGTTATTTTTTTCTGCTCTTTTGCACACCAGTATTTCTACTTGCACATTAGCATCTGCACAAATATCACCCCAGTGTAAATTGCTAAATTGTAATTACTTCGCCACTATTGGCCGATTTATTGCCTTACCTCCTTACTTCATTTGCACACACTGTATACAGATTTTTCTACTGTGTTATTGACTGTACGTTTGTTTACTCCATGTGTAACTCTGTGTTGTTGTTTTTGTCGTACTGCTTTGCTTTATCTTGGCCAGGTCACAGTTGTAAATGAGAACTTGTTCTCAACTGGCCTACCTGGTTAAAATAAGGTTGAAATCAAATAAAATATAACAATAAGTAATGGGCCTCTGTACGCCTATGTAGATATTCCATAAAAAATCAGCTGCTTCCAGCTATAATGGTCATTTACAATAGTCATTTACAACATTAACAATGTTGTATTTCTGATCAATTTGATGCTATTTTAGTGGACAAAAAATGTGAACTAAGTGAATCCGAACTTTTGAATGGTAGTGTATTTGGCCTTACTGCTATTAGCCCATACAAATACATTAAATAACATATTCACTACATGGAACAACAGAAAGTCCCCCAGATTAGTTTGTCCTGAGAGATATAAGAAAGATCAGCAAACATTTGTATTTATTTTAACATGAATTTAACCCGTTATTTTTTACACTGAACAGTGTCCATATATACTGTTCTTCCATTAATTATTTTATCTGGACCAGGGAAATTCAGACCAGTCTTGTGAGGCCTGTCGGTGTTCTAGCGCAAAACAACCACCACGTAAGTGTTCTTGAGAGTCTCACCTTTCCATATAGGGGTCATAACATTTTGTCAAAACGTTCGGATGCTGCAGACATTTTTTTCGGGATGTCTCCTGGTCTGCCGAACACCCTTCTAGCTCTGTCACCTTTCACCGCAGACACGGAAGTGCAACACAGGCGGAAGACGGTGGATTGAGACACATCCAGTGCTTAAAAACGGACAGATTTTTATGGGATTTTTTTTATTACGCTAACATTGATCTTAGGGGGTTAATAGGATAAATTATACATTTCGTGAACATATGACCTCAAAGTGAGGTTCTTGCAATTATGTACTCTATGACAATTTACATTTTCATATGATAATTTTTCACAAAGTAGTTTGGACATAGTGAACTACTTTTTTTAAAGTAATGTCAGTGAAGTAACCTATGTTTTTCTTAAATGTAGCTTTAGTGCGGCTTAAACCCTATCAGTCCCGAGTCCCAGGAACAATATTCTTTCCATTTTTTCCTGTTATTTATCTGCATGTCCAGCCCTTACATATAGTCTGACAATGAAGTGTTCTACCATCCTCTATTCAGTAACCTTGCCGCTAGCCATGATTGGCTGAAATAATTGATAGACTGGACATGCCGAGAGATGAGTTTGGATTGGTCGGCCATGTAGCATGATTCTGTCTTTCACACAAGCTGCTCAGTATTTGTAAATAATCCTTTCTACCATTGCATTTTTTTTTAAGATATCATGAAGAACTGAAAAAGTGTTATTACTGTTCTCAACATTCCTGCCCTGCAGGTAACAGCTGCAATCAACAAAGATCAGTGGGAAAAATTTGTGATGGACTTATTTTCTGCAGGATCATTGTGCCATGCTGACTCTCTCTGACTGAAAATGAATCAGACCATGAAGAAATCCCTAATTTAGGTAAAACATGTACATTGAACCAGACATTGTAGAGTATTCTGATGACAGTGATGAGGAAGAAAAAGGCGATCAACATTGCTGTTGTCACGGAAAAAGTTGACAGAGTTTTGAAATCAGTGGAATGCCCTGTGAAAGTAGAGAGATGATTGCTAAATGCAGAGAGTCAAAAAGAGAACACAGAAGTCAGTTGTATGGAACACCTGTCTCTGGATTACACCTTCAAACTAAAGGGCAACCATGGCCTCCATGACAGAGAAGGAGAAGCGTTCATCCATGTATATGGGTAAGATTGTCTAGCTAGCTACATTTTCAGATATTATGCATTTACAATTTTGTCAGAAAGTTATGTTCATTGCAAGTTAAAGCAAATTGTTTGCTAGCTAGCTAATTTTAGCTGGCTAGCTCGCTAGATAACGTTATGTGTATGATCTGTGTCGCAATATTATTTGTATCTCAGAAACACATTTGCATTGCTAGTTATAGCCTAATGTTAGCTAGCTAGCTATCATTGAACCTAGTTGGTTATCTTTAGCTACCTGCTGAGTCATGCATGGTGCATGGTAGTATGGGTTGGGATTATGGTTGATTGTTTAGCTAGCTAGCTACATGTCTAAACAAAAGACTCCATTATGCAAGTAACCATTTCATTGTACTGCTTACACCTTCTGTGTCCTATGCATGTGATTTTATTTTATATAGCGTGTGTTTACCAGAGACAGTGATTTGAAGAACAACATGACCTGCAACAAAGTCAGATTAGAATATAGCTCAAAGGCCAGGTAAGGTTTATTTTTGCAACTGATTTCTGCTACTAATTTCACCACGTTTAGTCTTGAAATCTTTGGTTGTTTACTACACTGTGAATCCTTAAAGAGATGGGTGGGACTAAGGCTTAAGAGGGTGTGAATGATGCTGAATGGGTGTAGACAAAGGTGAGCTCCCCAGTAGGTGTAACAAAACATTTCAGGGACATTTTCTTAAAAGTGGGGTTACAAAGTTTATCAACTTTCAAAGCAGAATTACTTTCCCATTGTTCCTCAACTGCAGTGTATGATAAACAATTTTCTAGCTCTGAGTCTCTACTTTTATACAATTTAAAAAACATTATTTCAAATTTGGTGGGTCAAAGCAAAAGTACATACATGTAAATATTTTTTTCGCTCAAAAATGAATATCCAACTAGTCAGTGACAACTCTGTGGTGATTGGAGTTTGTGATAGCAACTATGTGAGCTTATTACATTATTATAGACACTATGTCCTGAGATTTCCTCTGATCTTCTATGTAGAAGTACCCCTTACATTCTAACGAGTCTTGTATAGCTTGTGAGCGTCATAGATCAAAACATGTTATGTGTGCGTGTTCTAGGGAGTTTCAGCTTTTCACAGATACTTTTTAATAGTTTGTACCTCAAACCAGCCTCTGGTCAAAAGTTGTGCACTATATAAGGATTAGGGTGCCATAGGACTCTGGTCAAAAGTAGTGCACTATATAAGGATTAGGGTGCCATAGGACTCTGGTCAAAAGTAGTGCACTATATATAGAGATTAGTGCGCCATAGGGCTCTGGTCAAAAGTAGCGCACTAAATAGGGATTAGGGTGCCATTTGGAACCCAACCTTAGAGTATACAGCACGGTTGGTTCTGTTGACTTCATCACCTCCTTTTTAGCTTCCTTCTAGTAATCATTACCGTACTGTGAAATTGTATTGGCTATGGTGTGGCTGACACCCAGGGGATAAAGAAAAAAACATTTCATAATTTGTTAGTGCATACAAATCTTCAAGCGTAGCATAATTTGTGGGGGGTGGGTGGGGGGTGTCTGAGAGCAGCAGGGGGTATTTGTGAAAATCTTACAAACTCTATTGGTATCAGATCACAAGATCACAAGCACAAAGACCTGATGTATTGGACAAGTAGGGAATATGGCTATACTGTAACAAATATCTGATGTATTGGACAAGTAGGGAATATGACTATACTGTAACAAATATCTGATGTATTGGACAAGTAGGGACTATGGCTATAGTGTAACAAATACCTGATGTATTGGACAAGTAGGGAATATGGCTATACTGTAACAAATATCTGATGTATTGGACAAGTAGGGAATATGACTATACTGTAACAAATACCTGATGTATTGGACAAGTAGGGAATATGGCTATAGTGTAACAAAAACCTGATGTAGTGGACAAGTAGGGAATATGGCTATACTGTAACAAAAACCTGATGTATTGGACAAGTAGGGAATATGACTATACTGTAACAAAAACCTGATGTATTGGACAAGTAGGGAATATGGCTATACTGTAACAAAGACCTGATGTATTGGACAAGTAGGGAATATGGATATGCTGGGGGTTAAACTATACAGGGGAATATGTATATCCTGGGATACACAGTAGCTTATATGTTAGCAGCAGACCAAGTCACATCCATGCAGGTCCAATATTTACAATGCATTGTATTACTCAGATGATAGCTACGTAGTAAACATATGAAGATACTGATTAAAGATATTTAGAAATTTGATTCACATGTTTAGTGTATCCATATTGCTATCAAGGAGAAGCCTCAAAGCCTCAAAAGCCTAAAAAAAAGCCTTCAAATGTTTTTATTTCTTGGAATGATGGAGGCTTCAGAAAAGGGCCTACTGGGTTTAGAGGAATAGAGGAATGGAGAGTGTCCATTCAGGCCTGTCTCCTTCCATTCTGTTTCACTCTGCAGCACCAATTTCATATTGATGAGCTCTGCACCAATTCAAATTGCATGTCTTATTTAAACATTTAACTAGCAAAGAGAGCAATATACTCTTTACTCAAACCCCGCTCATATCGAAATGCAAGACCCATTGCAATGAAAGGAAAGATCAGAGAGAGAGGAGACTTCAATGAGCTCAGGGTTTCTCGCTACTACCAGGACTCAGTTAAAAGTGTTTTAGTTTTCTAACTTTCTTTTTGAACATGTTGAATAAAATGTACATGTAGTAACTGTCACACAGACAATGGCTGCAATTTAAACCAGACCACAACAATAGCAATGTTGTCATTGTAACTCACTGTGTATTCACATCTCAAGTTCTGGAGACTGTCTGGAAGTAGTAATAGCAGCCTATACAGAACATTCTGTGAATTTTATAGAATGAGAAAATAACAACTTACTACATTGAAAAACTGCTTTGTGGTTTTTCCAAATAATTTAAGACCAATGTCTTAGTTTCTTTTGTGTTGTATTATCTTTCCATTGAACTGAATATGGAATGAATATTACTTCCAAAGAGAGAATTGGGTTAATGATTGAATGCCGCGAGCTGTATTGGTATCTCCATCCATACTTGACAACTCTTATAAAGCCATGAACCAAGATATTTCTTTATCATATTATCGGCAATGAAATGTCTACAGCGCAGAGAGAGATCAAGCCAGTATCATGGAGTTATCGTTATTTTCTCATAAAATAAACATAAAGAATTCAGATGAATAGTATGCTTCTTTGTATCAACATTGGAATAAATATATTATTTGTATTATACCCAAACCATTAACAATGAGAACAAAACAATGTTGCCCTCTGCATTACAGTCCAATGACAATTCCTCATTCTTCATGAAATACTTGAAAACAAATACTGAGTGTTAAGACACAGCAATGTGCTAGAGGAGGGAAAGAAAGTGGACATGAAATGAGTGTGGAATTCCTACTTAGCTAGTGCTTTGCAGACAGCAGGTAAAGCCAAGTGGAGCCTTTCCACTATGACTTCAACAAACTCTTATGAAGATAGCTAGCTACAAGAAGTAATTAGAAAATTGGACAACATTACCAAATTGGTAAGTCCTTTTCTCCTCAATCCTGGTCCTTATAGTTACAACAATCCATTCTAGTTTGTTGGAAGGAAGCCTCTTAAACATGCTAATCCTAGGGAGGAAGTGAGGATCTCAGCAGACCTGGCCCAAGCCTCTTAAACATGCTAATCCTAGGGAGGAAGAGAGGATCTCAACAGACCTGGCCCAAGCCTCTTGTCAACCCTATTAGCAATTACGATGTAGCCTTCCAGAGGAACTTAGCTTAAACTCAGCCTGCCAGTCTCAACTAGTCCGCCCTAGTGTCCCCAAGCCTCCGCTAGTCTCCCCTTATCCTCTTTAGTTGAGCAAGTTTTACATTAAGCCCACTCAGACACTATTGGCACCCATCCCAAATTGGAATAACAGATGTGGCTTATGCACACAATGCAACAGCACCACAAAGACGTCCTTCCTCAAACACCCACATATTGGACGAAAATGCCCGATCGGGTGTTTCATCTCATCTCATGTAATCAATCTCATCAAATAAAATAAAATGTTATTGGTCACATACACATAATTAGCAGATGTTATTGCGAGTGTAGCAATTATATATTTTTTTACCCCCTTTTCTCCCCAATTTCGTGGTATCCAGTAGTTACTATCTTGTCTCATCACTACAACTCCCATACGGGCTCGGGAGAGACGAAGGTCGAAAGCCTTCCTCCGAAACACAACCCAACCAAGCCACACTGAGCATCCAACCCGGAAGACAGCCGCACCAATATGTCGGAGGAAACACCGTGCACCTGGTGACCTGGTTAGCGTGCACTGTGCCCGGCCCACCACAGGAGTTGCTGGTGCGCGATGAGTCAAGGAAATCCCTACCGGACAAATCCTCCCTAACCTGGACGACTCTAGGCCAATTGTGCGTCGTCCCATGGACCTCCCGGTCGTGGCCGGCTACCTGGGCTTGAACCCAGAGTCTCTGGTGGCACAGCTAGTACTGCGATGCAGTGCCCTAGAACACTGCGCCACCCGGGAGGCCCTTGTGCTTCCAGTTCTGTGCTTCTAGTTCCGACAGTGCAGCAATATCTAACATATAATCTAACAATTCCCCAACAACTACCTAATACACACAAATCTAAGTAAAGGAAAGCTTAACTTTGGGTAAAAGGACAAATAGCTGAACACCGCAGCTCAATCAGGTTTAAGAACAGGTGTAAGAACACTGACTATCCAGTAGCAGCACACCTTGTTGAAGCTAACCATCCTATCTCCTCCATCAAATACACAGGTATGGAACATGTTACCCTACCAAGGAGAGGAGGTAACATTGATCCTGGAGGATCCTTTAGTGGTTCTTCAAATTGAAACTGTGGGATAAACCTCCATCGTCAAAGAGCCCCTTATAAATGGATCCTCAAATAATCCTTTTGAAGAACCTTGTGTGGTTCATTTTTAAACTACCCACCAATCCTCCAATGTTATTATCAATAATAATACGCTTAACAATAACAACAATAACAACAATAACAACAATAACAACAATAACAACAATAACAACAATAACAACAATAACAACAATAACAACAATATTTTTTTCCCTTTATTATGATCGCAAAGCAGAATAAAAAACTAAAATCTAAATATGAGGTAATCTCTCAGCAGAGCCCCAAGTCCAATGGGTATATCCTCTGGCGTGGTGATGTTAATGTGTCGATGTTCTCCGTATTCATAGCCAGAATGATTTAGCAGCGCATGGTGGTTGAACAGGTTTCCCGCTTATATTCATCAGAGGTGTAGGGAGGGTGAAGTCTGTAAATCCCCCCCCCCCCCAAAAAAAAGAGTAATTATACAGATGATTAACAAAACATGCACACGACAGAACTCATACCTCGGTTTTCTTGTGGTGAATGTGAATGAAAAAAACAAAACTGTTTTGATAATTGTTGTCATTCACATACACATACCATGTCCATAATGTAGAGGCCTATGGGATATTCATTGAAGAGGTCAGGGAGGAGGATGGTACACGTGATCTGTATAACAACCCAATACCGATTCACATACCTTTGTCTACCTCCTCGTCTGTACCTGCAGATTCAGACAAAAAGAAGTGAGCACATCAGCCATCTCCACCCATCAAGCCTTCAACATATTCTTACCTCTTTGCTGATTGATTTCCATTGAATTGTGTCCATTTTCTGTTTTAGAAATATTCACACAAATATGAAAAGATAGATGGTGTCATTATAAAGCAATATCAATTTAGATCATAGAAGGGACAAACCTTACCTTAAAATATGGAGATCTTTACATGTTTCAGTTAAGTGCCTTCACCTGCTGTCCTTTCAAATCGAAATGTTTCAGCTGGGCAGTTAGGTTCCTGCAAAGAACCCCCCACCAACTAAGGAGGTTCCTCAATGAACCTCCACCTCCTACGGGGTTCTTGGAAGAACCTTTAAGGAGCCATGTTCAGGGCCAAGAACCCTACGGTACTTCAAAGACCTTTGAGGACCATAGAAGAAGTCTTGTTGAGGAGACTACAGAGGGAGGCCCACTTGATCTCTTACAAACGTTGACCCTTAGTGGTTTGAACTTTGACTGATCTTAGGCCCTTTTCTATCAGCATTTCAATCCAATGAAAATAAAACATGTTTTGCCCTCAGGATTATTAGCCTACACTTACTTATCATGTTTCCCATGTTGATGATGCTCATTATGCACTTCGCTTGAATAACAATAAGATAGTAGATGAAATAATGAAACAAAGATGAAAGCAACTTGATAGTAACAGTAATGATTGTCGATATTAACATGATGGTTTTCTATTATATTTCATTATATTACCATAAGGTGATGTAAATAAACCCCGTCTATTTAACATCTTGACATTCTTTTTTTTTTCTTAAACAGTTCCACTTTTTCCCATCCCTCGTTACCTTAATTACTATGACACACCCCCAGCACCGTGTTCATTGGCTGCATTATTAATTGTTTGTCCACATAACCTTTTATTTTTTTATTTGACCTTTATTTAACCAGGCAAGTCAGTTAAGAACACATTCTTATTTTCAATGACGGCCTGGGAACAGTGGGTTAACTGCCTGTTCAGGGGCAGAACGACAGATTTGAACTCACAACCTTCCGGTTACTAGCCCAATGCTCTAACCACTAGGCTACGCTGCCGCCCCGAGTTCAAGCATTAACCATTTAACCCCTGAGGAAAGGCTCAGCATGCCTAAAAGTTGGTTGCTTTACCCATTAAATGTTTTAGAGCGTAATTAGAGTACGCAACTGTAGTTATTAATACCTTTTTTTTAGAGCACGTTTTAATGAAAGCAGTCGGACATTTTTTGGTGTGTGTATTGAATGGGATGGAAAAACAAGTGTTCTTTGGTTTGGTGGGGTTATTGTGAGTGTTTTTCATGGACAAATTGTGAGGTTATTGTGTATGAATGAGTCATTCTGTTACCTCGCTCTTTTGATACTATGATATGTCTCAAAATAAAACGCTAAATGAGACAACTCAATGTACCAACAGTTCTTTTCATTGTCTATTTTGGCGTTAACACCCTGTCTCCACTCTGAAGTTTAAATAGCGTTTTATTACTCTGCTGACAGGGTTCTGATCAATAAACATTGATGTGTATAATAAAATGTATAGCTATAGCGATGGGTTTTACAGTGGACGCTGCTGTAAGGCTGGATCATTGCAGAGGGGGATAAGGGCCATGGTTTAGGTCTAACTCAGTGCTTTGTCAATACCCATCAGCTAGCATCACCACTGAGGTTATTATTGCCTCTATGTGGTCTTCTAAGACTCCTAGAAGGATCTTCTCTCCTGTGGCACTTGCGTCAATTTGTCTGGTGATTTATGATGTTGACTTGCTGAGCCGGTATCACCTAACTCATTCAGAGAGTCTGTACAGGGTAGCTGGCTGCCGTCCACTCTGTAATGGTGAAAGCAGTACGCAAGCATAACCCTCCTGAGAAAAGTAGGAAAGATGAGCGAATAAGTGGGTCAAGCAGCAGGCACAAAGGCAGGAGTGGGGACGAGGACTTCGGAAATCAATGCAGCTTCCAAGGCTTTGCTTTTCTAGGGAGATATTGAACACCAAGAAAATGTGTAGCTCAGTTTGTAAATGACGTGGCTAAAAGCTATAAATGATCTATTTATCGTCGATTATTCTGTTCCCAGGTGGTTCATAGGAGGCTTCAAATCACAGGAGATAAGTAACAATGAATAACAGTGATATATTTAACAGGGATAGTTTCGGGGAGAGTGTGAAAGATAACACTGTGTTTCAAAAACAGAGCCCATGTGCATCACATCATGAATCAAAGGTTTAAGCATTCTGTGTCTGTCTGTTAAAAATAATTCAGTTAATTATTTAAATGAAGCAGGACCACTGCTTGTATCCCTGTGAAAACTCTCAGTCAACACAATGTTGTTTACAAGCATATGCATCAAATGAACAGTACTCTCCTCCGTGGGTCAAAATCACGTCTACCGAGGTAAATTAACGTGAATCTGCTGTCTTCACTCATGTTGCCCCCAGGTTTTCACATTGATAAACAAAGTAAGGGTTTTGTTACTCAACTGTCTACTCGGTCATTTGAAATTCAATCTCTAAGAGTCTCTACTGGGTGAAACATATTGAGGAAATATACAATAGCTATCTTCCTTTATTTAACGAGGCAAGTCAGTTAAGAACAAATTCTTATTTACAATGACGGCCTACACCGTCCAAAACCGGGACGGCACGGGGGGGCAATTGTGCACCGCCCTATGGGACTCCCAATCACAGCCCGGATGTGATACAGCCTGGAATCAAACCAGGGACCGTAGTGACGCCTCTTGCACTGAGTTGCAGTGCCTTAGACCGCTGCGCCACTCGGGAGATATACTATTTTATAACTGAATCAATAGAGTTAGACACAGTATGCTAACACTCTGCATAAAAACAATAGGACAGAATATTATATTATAATAGAGGCCTTTAAATGTTAAGTAGCTGACAGTCGACTGGATGGAAAACCAGTAGGAAAGGTGTGCTCTTAGTGGATCCGAGAGTCCTACTCTAATGGTTTTAGTAAATGATTGCATTTGATATAAATCATCTCAGGTCCCCAGATTGTGGGGGGGGGGGGGGGGGGGGGATCTAATTGACAAATGGTGTTGTCGTTTGTTAGTGGAACGGCACCTCAATTACCCGCCGAGCAGCTTTTTATCTATTCATGTGCACAAAGTCATGCATTCATGAGGATTAACATGGAACTCTAACTTAGGGTGTGTTCGAAATGGCACCCTTTTCCCTATGTTTTCCCTATGGGCCCTGGTCAAAAGTAGTGCACTACACAGGGAAAAGGGTGCTATTTGGATGCACACACATAGACTGGCAGGCAGGCACAGATAGCATATTTTACCATAAGAGGAATGAGCCTGACACTCATTACCCCTTACCAAATAGAGAGAGGAGGAAGGAAGGAAGTAAGGAAGGAAGGGATGAAGCAAGGAAGCAAGGAAGCAAGGAAGGAAGGAAGCAAGGAAGCAAGGAAGGAAGGAAGGAAGGAAGGAAGGAAGGAAGGAAGGAAGGAAGGAAGGAAGGAAGGAAGGAAGGAAGGAAGGAAGGAAGGAAGGAAGGAAGGAAGGAAGGAAGGAAGGAAGGAAGGAAGGAAGGAAGGAAGGAAGGAAGGAAGGAAGGAAGATTATGTCGCTGTGCCCTTTCTGTCACTTCATGGTCATTTTCTAAAACAAGTTCATTCTGATCCCCTTTTTTCCAGCAATATAGGTATTGTGAATGTACAGTTCACTGTGGAGGGGGAAAAAGCTTAATAAATGGATGAGTATGAGGAAAATATGGAAACGTTAAGCTTTGGATGTTACCCTGCTAGGCCAATATGTTACACTGAGAATTTGAAACCATAGAAGTGTAGGAAACCATTCCGCCGAAAAGACTGTAAACCTCCTTCACAAATCCTCATTTCAAACCTTTCACAATGGCAGCCTTTAAAATGAAACGTGTGGGGTATTGAATGACGTCTGACATTATTCACAGCAAACAAATCTGCAATAAAACACAGGTTATGTTAGACAGATACAAAGTACATTCCCTCTAGTTTAAATGTCCTCTCTCAAACAATATCATCTAAACATCCAAATCCTCCTCAGAAAGGAAATCCCCAATCCACTGTCATATTATACAGCTATCACGATGCTACGTTAACATTACGGCTGAGCTTATCAAATTATATGTTAGTTGAGTGGCCGTACGGAGAGAAATTACAACCAATGACTACACTGAAGACTGCAATATTCTCCCCGGATACAGCACATAAAACATAAACATAGCCTAGCTAGAGCAGTGGAGCGGTGACCGAACGGATGATGAAGGCACATCCCTACCTCTCTGTCTGTTGGGACAGCTGTCCCATAGGGCCTCTGACTCAACAGGTGACTGTCCCCCAGCCTGTCTGTTGGGACAGCTGTCCTGTAGTCCCTCTGACTCAACAGGTGACTGTCCCCCAGCCTGTCTGTTGAGACAGCTGTCCCATAGGGCCTCTGACTCAACAGGTGACTGTCCCCCAGCCTGTCTGTTGAGACAGCTGTCCCATAGGGCCTCTGACTCAACAGGTAACTGTCCCCCAGCCTGTCTGTTGAGACAGCTGTCCTGTAGTCCCTCTGACTCAACAGGTGACTGTCCCCCAGCCTGTCTGTTGGGACAGCTGTCCTGTAGTCCCTCTCCCTCAACAGGTGAATGTCCCCCAGCCTGTCTGTTGGGACAGCTGTCCTGTTGTCCCTCTCCCTCAACATACGACTGTCCCCCAGCCTGTCTGTTGGCACAGCTGTCCCATAGGGCCTCTGACTCAACAGGTGACTGTCCCCCAGCCTGTCTGTTGGGACAGCTGTCCTGTAGTCCCTCTCCCTCAACAGGTGAATGTCCCCCAGCCTGTCTGTTGGGACAGCTGTCCTGTTGTCCCTCTCCCTCAACATACGACTGTCCCCCAGCCTGTCTGTTGGGACAGCTGTCCCATAGGGCCTCTGACTCAACAGCTGACTGTCCCCCAGCCTGTCTGTTGGGACAGCTGTCCCATAGGGCCTCTGACTCAACAGGTGACTGTCCCCCAGCCTGTCTGTTGGGACAGCTGTCCCATAGGGCCTCTGACTCAACAGGTGACTGTCCCCCAGCCTGTCTGTTGAGACATCTGTCCCATAGGGCCTCTGACTCAACAGGTGAATGTCCCCCAGCCTGTCTGTTGGGACAGCTGTCCCATAGTCCCTCTGACTCAACAGGTGAATGTCCCCCAGCCTGCCTGTTGGGACAGCTGTCCCATAGGGCCTCTGACTCAACAGGTGAATGTCCCCCAGCCTGTAACCCAATGCAGATGCTCTCCAAAGGTAAACACTGATGGGATTATTCACCACTTTGCTATAGTGCAACTATGTGCATTTAATATCACTGATATTAATATGGCTAATTCCTCAAATGAAGATTGACAAAAAAAGTTACAAATGATTAAATAACTTGGACCTTTGGCAGCGAATACAGTGTTGTTCATTAAATAACTTGGACATTTGGCAGCGAATACAGTGTTGTTCATTAAATAACCTGGACCTTTGGCAGCGAATACAGTGTTGTTCATTAAATAACTTGGACCTTTGGCAACGAATACAGTGTTGTTCATTAAATAACTTGGACCTTTGGCAGCGAATACAGTGTTGTTCATTAAATAACTTGGACCTTTGGCAGCGAATACAGTGTTGTTCATTAAATAACTTGGACCTTTGGCAGCGAATACAGTGTTGTTCATTAAATAACTTGGACCTTTGGCAGCGAATACAGTGTTGTTCATTAAATAACTTGGACCTTTGGCAGCGAATACAGTGTTGTTCATTAAATAACTTGGACCTTTGGCAGCGAATACAGTGTTGTTCATTAAATAACTTGGACCTTTGGCAGCGAATACAGTGTTGTTCATTAAATAACTTGGACCTTTGGCAGCGAATACAGTGTTGTTCATTAAATAACCTGAACCTTTTGCAGCAAATACCACGTTGTTCTTTAATTCAATCACGGATATAAATCAATTCCAAAACAAAGATTGTCAAAGAAAATAAAGAGCTGAACCTTTAGGAAGGGAGAACATTGTTGTTATTGCTTTCTGTAACTATCCTAGCGCTTGAAGATACAGTGGGTGAAATGGGGTGAAGCTGTCAAACAGTTTGCAGCTTGCTTCCAGCATGGTACAGTGCAACACAATCAATGAAACAGCCTAACATTCGCAACAGGCAGGATCTCTCTGCTTCACTCTTCACTTCACTCTCTGTACACTTATTCTTTGGGGGGGAGCTGAGCAGGTGTATTGGGAGCCAATCAAGATTTCAGATACAGGTCTGTTGTTGAGAAAATAATGTTTTACTTCCGACAACAACAGAACGCAAGGAGTTCTAACTAACTGCCTGTAAGAACAACGCATTCAATTGTGTGTGTGTGTGTGGGGGGGGGGGAACTGGTACATTTCTTATCTTCAAATGTTGTAAAAAAAAAAAGAATATTATATTCAACTTCCTGTTACCTTGAACTATTATTTATCCTATTAGTAAATTGTGAAAATGTTATAATATTGAATTGGACAGACAGAGAAATGGCAAACAAATG
This sequence comes from Oncorhynchus kisutch, assembly GCF_002021735.2. NCBI lineage: Eukaryota > Metazoa > Chordata > Actinopteri > Salmoniformes > Salmonidae > Oncorhynchus > Oncorhynchus kisutch. The sequence continues at coordinate 6,606,822 of NC_034188.2, forward strand.
AGTTTTCTGATTAAGTGGTTTAGTCACGATTTATTATGGACAGATATTTCTCTGGGTTGCCCACGGTGATGCTTGTCAGAGTATCAGGTATGCATCCAAAATGGCACCCTATTCCCCACATAGAACACTAATATTTAATTACTGGCTCATGCAGATGACATACAGTGCCTTCAGAAAGTATTCAGTAATTCCTTGAGTTTCTCCACACTCTGTTACAGCCTTATTCTTAAAAGGATTAAATTAAATTAAAATCCTCAGCAATCTACACATAAATACCTCATAATGGCAGGTTTTTAGAAATGTTTGCAAATGTATAAAAAATGTAAAAAGCACAAATATCGAATTTACATAATATGTTCAGACCCTTTGCTATGAGACTTGAAATTGAGCTCAGGTGCATCCTGTTTCCATTGATCATCCTTGAGATGTTTCGACAACTTAATCAAATCAAATTTTGTTTGTCACATGTGCAAAATACAACAAGTGCAGACCTTACAAGCCCTTAACCAACAATGCAGTAGTTAAGAAAAAATAAATGTTAAGAAAGTACTAAAATTAAATCAAAATCAAAAGAAAGAAAATAGAAAAATAAATAATTAAAGAGTAACAATAAAATAACAGTAACAAGGCTATATACAGGGTATTACGGTACAGAGTCAATGTGGAGGCTATATACAGGGTATTACGGTACAGAGTCAATGTGGAGGCTATATACAGGGTTTTACGGTACAGAGTCAATGTGGAGGCTATATACAGGGTATTACGGTACAGAGTCAATGTGGAGGCTATATACAGGGTGTTACGGTACAGAGTCAGTGTGGAGGCTATATACAGGGTGTTACAGTACAGAGTCAATGTGGAGGCTATATACAGGGTGTTACGGTACAGAGTCAATGTGGAGGCTATATACAGGGTATTACGGTACAGAGTCAATGTGGAGGCTATATACAGGGTATTACGGTACAGAGTCAATGTGGAGGCTATATACAGGGTGTTACGGTACAGAGTCAATGTGGAGGCTATATACAGGGTATTACGGTACAGAGTCAATGTGGAGGCTATATACAGGGTATTATGGTACAGAGTCAATGTGGAGGCTATATACAGGGTATTACGGTACAGAGTCAATGTGGAGGCTATATACAGGGTATTACGGTACAGAGTCAATGTGGAGGCTATATACAAGGTGTTACGGTACAGAGTCAATGTGGAGGCTATATACAGGGTGTTACGGTACAGAGTCAATGTGGAGGCTATATACAGGGTATTACGGTACAGAGTCAATGTGGAGGCTATATACAAGGTGTTACGGTACAGAGTCAATGTGGAGGCTATATACAGGGTGTTACGGTACAGAGTCAATGTGGAGGCTATATACAGGGTGTTACGGTACAGAGTCAATGTGGAGGCTATATACAGGGGGTACCGGTACTGAGTCAGTGGGGAGGCTATATACAGGGTGTTACGGTACAGAGTCAATGTGGAGGCTATATACAGGGTGTTACGGTACAGAGTCAATGTGGAGGCTATATACAGGGTGTTACGGTACAGAGTCAATGTGGAGGCTATATACAGGAGGTACCGGTACAGAGTCAATGTGGAGGCTATATACAGGGGGTACCATTACAGAGTCAATGTGCAGGCTATATACAGGGGGTACCATTACAGAGTCAGTGTGGAGGCTATATACAGGGGGTACCGGTACTGAGTCAATGTGGAGGCTATATACAGGGGGTACCAGTACAGAGTCAATGTGGAGGCTATATACAGGGGGTACCGGTACAGAGTCAATGTGGAGGCTATATACAGGGGGTACCGTTACAGAGTCAATGTGGAGGCTATATACAGGGGGTACCGGTACTGAGTCAATGTGGAGGCTATATACAGGAGGTACCGGTACTGAGTCAATGTGGAGGCTATATACAGGGTGTACCGGTACAGAGTCAATGTGGAGGCTATATACAGGGGGTACCGGTACAGAGTCAATGTGGAGGCTATATACAGGGGGTACCGTTACAGAGTCAATGTGGAGGCTATATACAGGGGGGTACCGGTACTGAGTCAATGTGGAGGCTATATACAGGGGTACCGGTACAGAGTCAATGTGGAGGCTATATACATGGGGTACCGGTACAGAGTCAATGTGGAGGCTATATACAGGGTGTACCGGTACAGAGTCAATGTGGAGGCTATATACAGGGGTGTACCAGTACAGAGTCAATGTGGAGGATATATACAGGGGTGTACCAGTACAGAGTCAATGTGGAGGCTATATACAGGGGGTACCGGTACAGAGTCAATGTGTGGGGGCACCGGTTAGTCGATGTAATTGAGGTAATATGTACAGTACCAGTCAAAAGTGTGGACCTACCAACTCATTTAAGGGTCTTTCTTTATTTTTTACTTGTGAAGACATCAAAGCTATGATATACTGTAACACATATGGAATCATGTAGTAACCAAAATAGTATTAAACAAAACAAAATATACATAATATTTTAGATTCTTCAATGTAGCCACTATTTGCCTTGATGACAGCTTTGCACACTCTTGGCATTCTCTCAACCAGCTTCATGAGAAATGCTTTTCCAGCAGTCTTGAAGGAGTTCCCACATATGCTGAGCACTTGTTGGCTGTTTTTCCTTCACTCTGCAGTCCAACTCATCCCAAACCATCTCAATTGGGTTGAGGTCAGGATTGTGGAGGCCTGGTCATCTGATGAAGCACTCCATCACTCTCCTCCTTGGTCAAATAGCCCTTACACAGCCTGGAGGTGGGTTCTGGGTCATTGTCCTGTTGAAAAACAAATGATAGTCCCAAACCAGATAGGATGGCGTATCGCTTCAGAATGCTGTGGTAGCCATGCTGGTTAAGTGTACCTTGAATTCCAAGTAAATCCCCAACAGTGTCACCAGCAAAGCACCATCACACCATCACACATCCTCCACCATGCGTCATGGGGGGAAACCACAAATGCAGAGATCATCTATTCACCCAATCCGGGTCTCACAAAGACATGTCAGTTGGAACCAAACATCTCAAATTTGGACTCATCAGACTAAAGGACATGTTTCCACCAGTCTAATGTCCATTGCTCGTGTTTCTTGGCCAAATCAAGTGTTTTCTTCTTACTGGTGTCCTTCAGTAGTGGTTTCTTTGCAGCAATTCGACCACGAAGGCCTGATTCACTCAGAATCCTCTGAACAGTTGATGTTGAGATGTGTCTCTTACTTGAGCTCTGTGAAGCATTTATTTTTTGTCTGCAATCTAATGTGCAGTTAACACTAATGAACTTATCCTCTGCAGCAGAGGTAACTCTGGGTCTTCCTTTCCTGTGACTTTCCTCATGAGAGGCAGTTAACACTAATGAACTTATCCTCTGCAGCAGAGGTAACTCTGGGTCTTCCTTTCCTGTGGCGGTCCTCATGAGAGACAGTTAACACTAATGAACTTATCCTCTGCAGCAGAGGTAACTCTGGGTCTTCCTTTCCTGTGACTTTCCTCATGAGAGACAGTTAACACTAATGAACTTATCCTCTGCAGCAGAGGTAACTCTGGGTCTTCCTTTCCTGTGACTTTCCTCATGAGAGGCAGTTAACACTAATGAACTTATCCTCTGCAGCAGAGGTAACTCTGGGTCTTCCTTTCCTGTGACTTTCCTCATGAGAGGCAGTTAACACTAATGAACTTATCCTCTGCAGCAGAGGTAACTCTGGGTCTTCCTTTCCTGTGACTTTCCTCATGAGAGGCAGTTAACACTAATGAACTTATCCTCTGCAGCAGAGGTAACTCTGGGTCTTCCTTTCCTGTGACGGTCCTCATGAGAGACAGTTAACACTAACGAACTTATCCTCTGCAGCAGAGGTAACTCTGGGTCTTCCTTTCCTGTGACGGTCCTCATGAGAGACAGTTAACACTAACGAACTTATCCTCTGCAGCAGAGGTAACTCTGGGTCTTCCTTTCCTGTGGCGGTCCTCATGAGAGACAGTTAACACTAACGAACTTATCCTCTGCAGCAGAGGTAACTCTGGGTCTTCCTTTCCTGTGGCGGTCCTCATGAGAGCCTGTTTCATCATAGCGCTTGTTGGTTTTTTGTGACTGAACTTAAAGAAACTTTAAAAATTCTTGAAATGTTCCGGATTGACTGACCTTTATGTCTTAAAGTAATGATGGACTGTTGTTTCTCTTTGTTTATTTGAGCTGTTCTTACCATAATATGAACTTGGTCTTTTACCAAATAGGGCTATCTTCTATATACTAACCCTCTGATTGGCTCAAACACAATAAGAAGGAAAGAAATTCCACAAATGTACTTTTAAAAAAGGCACACCTGTTAATTGAAATGCGTTCCAGGTGACTACCTTCTGAAGCTGGTTGAGAGAACGCCAAGAGTGTACAAAGCTGTCATCAAGGCAAAGGTTGGCTACTTTGAAGAATCTCAAATATAAAATATATTTAGATTTGTTTATCGCTTTTTTGGTTACTGCATGATTCCATATGTGTTATTTCATAGTTTGTCTTCACTATTATTCTACAATGCATTAAACAGTAGTAAAAAAACATAGAATTCAAAAGAGTTAAACAAAATCAAAAGCAGCAAATTAAAAACACTGACAGGTCAGGGAATCAGTCTCAAGATCTTTCATCAATGATTTAAAACACCAATCGGGACAAGTTCTGCCAGTTTAAAAGTATTTTGTAAGGCGTTCCAAGCCGATGGCGCAGAGTACATAAATAGCCCTTTTAACAAATTCAGTTCGGACATTTGAAACAGTTAGCAGGTTAAATTCCTGCAAACAACGAGATTAGATAGTAGGGGTGCCAGGGGAGCCTAGTGGTTAGAGCGTTGGACTAGTAACCGAAAGGTTGCAAGTTCAAATCCCCAAGGTACAAATCTGTCGTTCTGCCCCTAACCCACTGTTCCTAGGCCATCATTGAAAATAAGAATTTGTTTTTAACTGACTTGCCTAGTTAAGTAAAGGTTATAAAAATAAAAGATAGGCATTTCCTATCCAACAGTTCTAATATAACTCCATAGCAAATATCCTCTACTATCAGGTAATGAATAATATCCTGATTGGTCAATAACAGCTTCATTAACAATACTGAAATAAATGCTGTACAGTTTGAAGTGATCTCTCTGTAGTGTGTGTGTGTGTCTGAGTAGTGTGTGTCTGTATAGTGTGTGTCTGTATAGTGATCTCTCTGTAGTGTGTGTGTCTGAGTAGTGTGTGTCTGTATAGTGATCTCTCTGTAGTGTGTGTGTGTGTGTCTATGCAGTGTGTGTCTGTATAGTGATCTCTCTGTAGTGTGTGTGTGTGTGTCTATGCAGTGTGTTCAGTCAGTGCACACACACCAGGATATGTTACTACATTTGCGAGGTATTATGGCACGGCCCAGTGATTTTCAGCTTGGACAGCAGGACTGATCATCAATTATTATACCTCAGTGGATCAAATTAGCATATTCCCCCTATTCCACCACCCCCAGCTCTGGAGCTCTGGAGCAGCGGCCCTGGCCTATGGTGAGACCGAACCAGACTGAACCAGCTTAGTGGTTGGGTGCACCTGTAAGCTCAGTGACACCTACCAGGACAGCAGCAAAGAGAGAGAGGCAGGGACACGCCGCAAGACAACATCTGCATCCCCTGGTGTCTGACTGAGTTAAGCCAACTGTAGAATCAAGGGCACCACTAGAGGCATTTTATTGTATCTATTTTAACAAAGCTATACCGGATGGATCTGTAGAGATGCTCTACTCTCTCTATACAACTCTATTTAACTGGGTCTGTCTTTAGGAGATGCTCTAATCTCTCTATACAACTCTATTTAACTGTCTCTGTCTTCAGGAGATGCTCTACTCTCTCTATACAACTCTATTTAACTATCTCTGTCTCCAGGAGATGCTCACGTGCCTGTCGGCATGTGTCTGTCGGCGTAATTGAAAAGTTGAGGAAAGAGGGGCGTGACAAAGGGAAGAGGGGTGTGACAAAGGGAAGAGGGGCGTGACAAAGGGAAGAGGGGCGTGACAAAGGGAAGAGGGGCGTGACAAAGGGAAGAGGGGCGTAACAAATGGAAGAGGGGCGTGACAAAGGGAAGAGGGGCGTGACAAAGGGAAGAGGGGTGTAACAAATGGAAGAGGGGCGTAACAAAGGGAAGAGGGCGTAACAAAGGGAAGAGGGGTGTGACAAAGGGAAGAGGGCGTAACAAAGGGAAGAGGGGCGTGACAAAGGGAAGAGGGGTGTGATAAAGGGAAGAGGGGCGTGACAAAGGGAAGAGGGGCGTGATAAAGGGAAGAGGGGCGTGACAAAGGGAAGAGGGGCGTGATAAAGGGAAGAGGGGCGTGACAAAGGGAAGAGGGGCGTGACAAAGACAAGAGGGGCGGGTGTGACAAAGGGAAGAGGGGAGTGACAAAGGGAAGAGGGGCGTGACAAAGGGAAGAGGGGCATGACAAAGGGAAGAGGGGCGTGACAAAGACAAGAGGGGCGGGCGTGACAAAGGGAAGAGGGGTGTGACAAAGGGAAGAGGGGTGTGACAAAGGGAAGAGGGGTGTGACAAAGGGAAGAGGGGCGTGGCAAAGGGAAGAGGGGCGTGATAAAGGGAACAGGGGCGTGATAAAGTGAAGAGGGGCGTGGAAAAGGGAAGAGGGGTGTGACAAAGCTGCATATAGCATGTAACTGTTAGCTAGCTAGTTAAATCTTTATTTTTTAATTTAACCTTTATTTAACTAGGCAAATCAGTCAAGAACAAATTCTTATTTACAATGACGGTATATTCAGGCCAAACCCTAACCCGGACAACGCTCAGTCAATTGTGCGCTGCCCTATGGGACACCCAATCACAGCCAGTTGTGATATAGCCCAGGATCAAACCAGGGTCTGTAGTGATGCCTCTAGCACTGAGATGCTCTGGAGCAACGAACCGCCCTTGCTGTCTCTGCCTGGCCGGTTCCCCTCTTTCCACTGGGATTCTCTGCCTCTAACCCTATTACAGGGGCTGAGTCACTGGCTTACTGGGGCTCTCTCATGCCGTCGCTGGAAGGGGTGCGTCACCTGAGTGGGTTGATTCACTGATGTGGTCATCCTGTCTGGGTTGGCGCCCCCCCTTGGGTTGTGCAATGGCGGAGATCTTTGTGGGCTATACTCGGCCCTGTCTCAGGATGGTAAATTGGTGGTTGAAGAGATCCCTCTGGTGGTGTGGGGGCTGTGCTTTGGCAAAGTGGGTGGGGTTATATCCTTCCTGTTTGGCCCTGTCCGGGGGTGTCCTCGGATGGGTCCACAGTGTCTCCTGACCCCTCCTGTCTCAGCCTCCAGTATTTATGCTGCAGTAGTTTATGTGTCGGGGGGGGGTAGGGTCAGTTTGTTATATCTGGAGTACTTCTCCTGTCCTATTCGGCGTCCTGTGTGAATCTAAGTGTGCGTTCTCTAATTCTCTCCTTCTCTCTTTCTTTCTCTCTCGGATGCTCTATCTATTGTCCCTATTGTCCCCAACATATGCTCTATCTAATTCTCTATTTCTTTCTCTCTCTCGGAGGACCTGAGCCCTAGGACCATGCCCCAGGACTACCTGACATGATGACTCCTTGCTGTCCCAAGTCCATCTGACCGTGCTGCTGCTGCAGTTTCAACTGTTCTGCCTTATTATTATACGACCATGCTGGTCATTTATGAACATTTGAACATCTTGGCCATGTTCTGTTATAATCTCCACCCGGCACAGCCAGAAGAGGACTGGCCACCCCACATAGCCTGGTTCCTCTCTAGGTTTCTTCCTAGGTTTTGGCCTTTCTAGGGAGTTTTTCCTAGCCACCGTGCTTCTACACCTGCATTGCTTGCTGTTTGGGGTTTTAGGCTGGGTTTCTGTACAGAACTTTGAGATATCAGCTGATGTACGAAGGGCTATATAAATAAATTTGATTTGATTTGATTTGAGATGCAGTGCCTTGGACCACTGTGCCACTCGGGAGCCCATTCTAATGTACCCTGACAATATAACCGGTAGTTTTGTAGGCCTAACTATTAGCTAATGTTATGTTGTCTTATGTGTTTCCGGAACACAGAAGAGCCGATTGGAGTGAACACCTTGGCAACAATCCTGCCAAAGATTGGCAAAATAGCTGGCCCATCGCAGATTTACACAAACCACTGCCTCTCAACCATGATCCAGAACCTGTTGGATGCTTGACTGGAGGCATGAGAAATACTGTCTGTCAGAAGACACCGATTCACAACGTCTCTTCAAAGTTACTGAAGGACAAATCTGGAAGCGAGGAAGCAGTGGAGCGCTATTCTCTCTGACAACACAGCGGCAGCTCCCCCAGCTGAAAGAACGGCCTCCATTTCAAGCAGCTTGGAGCCAACAAATGACAACATGGGCCAGCTAACAACAAACAATAACACAAGGCAAGCTAACAACAAACAATAACACAAGGCAAGCTAACAACAAACAATAACACAAGGCAAGCTAACAACAAACAATAACACAAGGCAAGCTAACAACAAACAATAACACAAGGCAAGCTAACAACAAACAATAACACAAGGCAAGCTAACAACAAACAATAACACAAGGCAAGCTAACAACAAACAATAACACAAGGCAAGCTAACAACAAACAATAACACAAGGCCAGCTAACAACAAACAATAACACAAGGCAAGCTAACAACAAACAATAACACAAGGCAAGCTAACAACAAACAATAACACAAGGCAAGCTAACAACAAACAATAACACAAGGCAAGCTAACAACAAACAATAACACAAGGCCAGCTAACAACAAACAATAACACAAGGCAAGCTAACAACAAACAATAACACAAGGCAAGCTAACAACAAACAATAACACAAGGCAAGCTAACAACAAACAATAACACAAGGCAAGCTAACAACAAACAATAACACAAGGCAAGCTAACAACAAACAATAACACAAGGCAAGCTAACAACAAACAATAACACAAGGCAAGCTAACAACAAACAATAACACAAGGCAAGCTAACAACAAACAATAACACAAGGCAAGCTAACAACAAACAATAACACAAGGCAAGCTAACAATAAACAATAATACAAGCAAGCTAACAACAAACAATAACACAAGGCCAGCTAACAACAAACAATAACACAAGGCAAGCTAACAACAAACAATAACACAAGGCAAGCTAACAACAAACAATAACACAAGGCAAGCTAACAACAAACAATAACACGGGCAAACTAACAACAAACAGTAACACAAGACAAACTAACAACAAACAATAACACTAGGCAAACTAACAACAAACAATAACACAAGGCAAGCTAACAACAAACAATAACATGGGCAAGCTAACAACAAACAATAACACAAGGCAAGCTAACAACAAACAATAACACAAGGCAAGCTAACAACAAACAATAACACAAGACAAGCTAACAACAAACAATAACACAAGGCAAGCTAACAACAAACAATAACACAAGGCAAGCTAACAACAAACAATAACACAAGGCAAGCTAACAACAAACAATAACACAAGGCAAGCTAACAATAAACAATAATACAAGCAAGCTAACAACAAACAATAACACAAGGCCAGCTAACAACAAACAATAACACAAGGAAAGCTAACAACAAACAATAACACAAGGCAAGCTAACAACAAACAATAACACAAGGCAAGCTAACAACAAACAATAACACGGGCAAACTAACAACAAACAATAACACAAGGCAAACTAACAACAAACAATAACACAAGGCAAGCTAACAACAAACAATAACATGGGCCAGCTAACAACAAACAATAACACAAGGCAAGCTAACAACAAACAATAACTCAAGGCAAGCTAACAACAAACAATAACACAAGGCAAGCGAACAACAAACAATAACACAAGGCAAGCTAACAACAAACAATAACATGGGCCAGCTAACAACAAACAATAACACAAGGCAAGCTAACAACAAACAATAACACAAGGCAAGCTAACAACAAACAATAACACAAGGCAAGCTAACAACAAACAATAACACAAGGCAAGCTAACAACAAACATTAACACAAGGCAAGCTAACAACAAACAATAACACAAGGCAAGCTAACAACAAACAATAACACAAGGCAAGCTAACAACAAACAATAACACGGGACAATTTTTTAATTCGTGCACAATTACAGGTCAACATTCAGATCAACGTTAGTTAATAATCGTCATATGTTAGTCATTCTAAAAGTGGCCCTAATGCTTGGTTTTTGCATACATTTAATGTGAGCTTGCTAGCTAGCCTGTGGATATGTTGCATAGCAACCAGTCTAGCAACAAGACTTTTGTGTATGGCCAATATACCATGGCTAATGGCTGTATCCAGGCACTCCGCGTTGTGTCGTGAGAATATACCACACCCCCTTGGCCTTATTGCTTAAGTATGTCTCCCTTCTCTTTAAAATATACTTTATGGTATTCACTGTACATCATACAGAATTTAAACATGACTGTTTCAGACAGAATTCATTCAGCAATGTTCATTGCCTATTTCCAAATCCATGTTTCCTAGCACAATAGACACACCGGATTGGGAAGACAGAGAATTGAAAATATGGCCTGAAATACAAAAAAAAGTCGAAAATCTCCTCTTTTTGTTGTGATTCATGATTCATTCCGAGATGATATTTATATTGTGTGTTTTTTGTTGTTGGTCTACACACGTTACTGTTTGACAAACGCCTGGCACCAGCATCCAGTGAGGAGCTGTAGTTAAATAGAATGTGAGGAGAAATCAGTTCAAACAAGCCAGGAGTCTGGCGGGGGTGGGGGGGGGTGGGGGACACAGACTGCCTGTGTTTGTTGGCACAGAGACAGAAGCCAGGTTTGCTGTAGCATTCATGGCATGGCATGGCAGATGACTGACCTCGTGGCTGCTACATAGCCTTGAGGTCTCACAGATGTCACTGCCGCAGCCTCTTGCACCTCTCTCTCCTCACAGAAGAGAGACAAGCCAGCTAGGGCTGAGAATGGCAAATGTAGTGAATGCTTCAATTGGCCCGATTATGATAGAGCACAACTGCCAGATTTATGTGTCCAATGTCAAGCCCTTTCCAAAACCTCCTGTCATTTTCTGTTAGGACAAACATTTCCTGCAGCTAGCTACAGGGCCTCCCAACACCCACCTTCCTCAACTCTCCTCTCCTCAATTCAGCTCCCACCATCCTCTTCTCTCCTCAATTCAGCTCCCACCTTCCTCATCTCTCCTCAATTCAGCTCCCACCTTCCTCTCCTCTCCTTAATTCAGCTCCCACCTTCCTCATCTCTCCTCAATTCAGCTCCCACCTTCCTCTCCTCTCCTTAATTCAGCTCCCACCTTCCGCATCTCTCCTCAATTCAGCTCCCACCTTCCTCTCCTCTCCTCAATTCAGCTCCCACCTTCCTCATCTCTCCTCAATTCAGCTCCCACCTTCCTCATCTCTCCTTAATTCAGCTCCCACCTTCTTCATCTCTCCTCAATTCAGCTCCCACCATCCTCATCTCTCCTCAATTCAGCTCCCACCTTCCTCATCTCTCCTTAATTCAGCTCCCACCATCCTCTCCTCTCCTCAATTCAGCTCCCACCTTCCTCATCTCTCCTTAATTCAGCTCCCACCATCCTCTCCTCTCCTCAATTCAGCTCCCACCTTCCTCATCTCTCCTTAATTCAGCTCCCACCATCCTCTCCTCTCCTCAATTCAGCTCCTACCTTCCTCATCTCTCTTTTCTTCTAAAATCCATCCTCCGTGTTGGTGGTGTCCTAACTGAAATCCATTTCTACCCATTCAGCAAAGCTCTTCTTCTTTTCCTGAACTCATTCCATTTGTCTGTGTTACCGCCCTGTGAGTGGTCCTCTGAAGTGATCTATTTGTCTGAAGACACCAATTTATCAGAGCTGTACAGTGTATACCGTACATCGATCACAGAGGGGATAGAGGGGTTTGGGTGCATGGAGTAATATGACTCATGTTTGCACGGGAACACCTGGATTAAATTGGGGCAGCAGGGTGGCAGGGTAGCCTAGTGGGTAGAGCGTTGGACTAGTAACCGAAAGGTTGCAAGTTCGAATCCCCGAGCTGACAAGGTACAAATCTGTCGTTCTGCCCCTGAACAGGAAGTTAACCCACTGTTCCTAGGCTGTCATTGAAAATAAGAATGTGTTCTTAACTGACTTGCCTAGTTAAATAAAATAAAATAAATAAAAAATTGCTGTGCATGGAGATGTCGTAGAGTGTTCTGAGGTTTCAACATGACAGTAGTGTTGGTGTCATTTGATCATGTTACATTCCATAATGTGACAATGTGGTATTTATTATTCTGATCAGGATTGGACCCAGAAATATGAAATGGATTATGTTCTTTTAGATTTTTTTGTCACAGGACTTAGAAATGTAAAAGTGTTGCTTTTGACAAATAATGAAATATGTAACTCAATTCCAAATGACTAAATTATAATTTATCGTGATTAGTCACTGCATTTCAGTCCAAAGTTACTCTAGATGTAGAATACATTAGATACTATTATTCTGGTCAGGTTTTCTAATAAAATGTTTTAAAAAATGAGGATTGTGACGGTCCGGAATTATTTTACAAAGGTCACAGACAGACTAATTACCTTAAACACACCGTGTTAGCCATTACAGCATGGATTATTCACATAATCAGCCATCCAATTTATCTTGTTACGTTCATACAACACAATATTTTAGCCAGCAGCATACCACTGCTGGCTTGCCTCTGAAGCTAAGCAGGGTCGCTCCTGAATTGGAGACCAGATGTTGCTGGAAGGAGTGTTGGAGGGACAGTAGGATACATTCTTTCTTCTAGTCTAAAACAAATATCGCAATACCCCAGGGTAATACCCCAGGGCAATACCCCAGGGCAATACGCCAGTGCTGTGATTGCCCTGTGTAAGGTGCTGTCTTTCTGATGGGATGTTAAATGGCTGTCCTGACTCTGCGTGGTCACAAAAGATCCCATGACAAAAAAAAATAAGATTAGTGGTGTTAACCCCGGTGTCCTGGATAAATTCCCAATCTGGCCCTCATGCCACCTAATCATCCCCAGCATCCAATTGGCTCATTCATCACCTATTGCCTGTAATTAGTCCCCAGGTTGTTGCTGTAAATGAGAATGTGTTCTCAGTCAATTTACCCAGTAAAATAAGGGTTAAATAAATAAACAAATATCTGTGCTTTGACAATGATAATAGCTAAGGTTTTAAAGTGCCCTCACCATATGTTATAGATTGAAACAACATGCTGTTCCCCGGATATAAGGACAGTACAGGTCAGTAGACATTACGTCTGAGACCGAGTCCCAAATTACACAATATTCCCTACTGTATGTAGTGCACTACATTTGACCAGAGCAGCTATATAGGGAATAGGGTGCAATTTGTGACGAGTCACCTGGAAATACAACCCCTCTGATGTGGAGCCTCTTCAGCCTTCGGGGGACATATTGATGCACAGTTATTTCGGTCAATAAGTCCTTCTAAAGCCGAGCAAAACCCACCCTCATCCGTGAGACAGTCTGAATGTGAAAAATGAGAAAGGAAAGGATGAGACTCAGTGCATCAATCTATTCATAGTGCAATATCTTAAAGGGAAACGAGAGTGAAACAAACCTGACCTCAGGCCTTCTTAAATGCAGATGTCAACAGAAATGTAAAGGAGAAAGGGGGGGGGGGGTACCTAGGTCAATTGTACAACTGAATGCATTCAACTGAAATGTGTCACAGTAACATACACTGAGTGTACAAAACATTAAGAACACCTGCTCTTTCTATGATCAACTGAACAGGTGAATCAAATCAAATCGATGGTTTCTTTTTTTTAGTAACACGCAGGTGTAGTAGACCTTACAGTGACATGCTGAATACAACAGGTGTAGTAGACCTTACAGTCAAATGCTGAATACAACAGGTGTAGTAGACCTTACAGTGAAATGCTGAATACAACAGGTGTAGTAGACCTTACAGTGACATGCTGAATACAACAGGTGTAGTAGACCTTACAGTCAAATGCTGAATACAACAGGTGTAGTAGACCTTACAGTGACATGCTGAATACAACAGGTGTAGTAGACCTTACAGTGACATGCTGAATACAACAGGTGTAGTAGACCTTACAGTGAAATGCTGAATACAACAGGTGTAGTAGACCTTACAGTGAAATGCTGAATACAACAGGTGTAGTAGACCTTACAGTGACATGCTGAATACAACAGGTGTAGTAGACCTTACAGTGAAATACTGAATTACAACAGGTGTAGTAAACCTTACAGTGAAATGCTGAATACAACAGGTGTAGTAGACCTTACAGTGAAATACTGAATACAACAGGTGTAGTAGACCTTACAGTGAAATGCTGAATACAACAGGTGTAGTAGACCTTACAGTGAAATGCTGAATACAACAGGTGTAGTAGACCTTACAGTGAAATGCTGAATACAACAGGTGTAGTAGACCTTACAGTGAAATGCTGAATACAACAGGTGTAGTAGTCCTTACAGTGAAATGCTGAATACAACAGGTGTAGTAGACCTTACAGTGAAATGCTGAATACAACAGGTGTAGTAGACCTTACAGTGAAATGCTCACACGCCCTTAACCAACAATACAGTTGTAAGAAAAAAGAAGGAGGCTATATACAGGGGTGTACCAGTACAGAGTCAATGTGGAGGCTATATACAGGGGGTACCAGTACAGAGTCAATGTGGAGGCTATATACAGGGGGTACCAGTACAGAGTCAATGTGGAGGCTATATACAGGGGGTACCAGTACAGAGTCAATGTGGAGGCTATATACAGGGGGTACCAGTACAGAGTCAATGTGGAGGCTATATACAGGGGGTACCGGTACAGAGTCAATGTGGAGGCTATATACAGGGGTGTACCGGTACAGAGTCAATGTGGAGGCTATATACAGGGGTGTACCGGTACAGAGTCAATGTGGAGGCTATATACAGGGGGTACCGGTACAGAGTCAATGTGGAGGCTATATACAGGGGTGTACCGATACAGAGTCAATGTGGAGGCTATATACAGGGGTGTACCGGTACAGAGTCAATGTGGAGGCTATATACAGGGGTGTACCGATACAGAGTCAATGTGGAGGCTATATACAGGGGGGTACCAGTACAGAGTCAGTGGGCGGGGG
The DNA here is from genome assembly GCF_002021735.2 of Oncorhynchus kisutch. Classification (NCBI taxonomy): domain Eukaryota; kingdom Metazoa; phylum Chordata; class Actinopteri; order Salmoniformes; family Salmonidae; genus Oncorhynchus; species Oncorhynchus kisutch. The sequence continues at coordinate 6,621,989 of NC_034188.2, forward strand.
CACCAGTTAGTCGAGGTAATTGAGGTAATATGTCCATGTAGGTAGAGTTATTAAAGTGCCTATGCATAGATGATAACACAGAGTAGCAGCTGCGTAAAGGAGACGGACGGACGGAGGGGCAATGCAAATAGTCTGGGTAGCCATTTGATTCGATTTTTAGGAGTCTTATGGCTTGGGGGTATAAGCTGTTTAGAAGCCTCTTGGCCCTAGACTTGGCGCTCCAGTACTGCTTTCCGTGCGGTAGCAGAGAGAACAGTCTATGACTAGGATGTCTGCAGTCTTTCTCTGACAATTTTTTGTGCCTTTCTCTGAACCCAGGTGAAAGCTATGATCCCTTATTGATGTCACTTGTTAAATCCACTTCAATCAGTGTAGATGAAGGGGAGGAGACCAGGTTGAAGAAGCCTTGAGACAATTGAGACACGGAATGTGTATATGTGCATCAGTGTGTGAATAGGAGAAACAAAATATTTTAGTTTTAGAGTGTGTCAAGAACTGTAATAAAGTTTCCTGTGTGAATCAATAACAGTCCGCTGCCCAATGGACATCCAGCCAACTTGACACAACTATGGGAAACATTGGAGTCAACCTGGGCCAGCATCCCTGTGGAATGCTTTCGACACCTTGTAGAGTCCGTGCCCTGAGAAATTGAGACTGTTCTGAGGGCAGAAGGGGGTTCAACTCAATATTAGGAAGGTGTTCCGAATGTTTTGTACACTCAGCGTATACTGTATGTATCAACCTCTATTGCATTGACAATTTCATACAAATAGCTACTTATAATTCAACATTTGTAGACTAATAATGCAATGTAATATAAACTGAAAATAAGGTCCAGCTAGCAGATTTTAAAAAAATATATAAAGTCCAGTGTTTGAGCTATCTGACTCACACTTGCAAGGGAGAGGCATTTGTGTCACTGCTATCTATTACAAATGGCTTTAAATAATGTAACATCTATGTATAACAAATGGCTTTTAATATTGCAAAGTTTATGTTCAAAAGTTTGGGGTCACTTAGAAATGTCCTTGTTTTTTTAATGAAAAGCACATTTTCTGTCCATTGCAATAACGTCAAATTAATTAGAAGGGCAGACATTGTTAATGTTGTAAATTACTATTGTAGCTGGAAAAGGACGGTTTTTAATGGAATATCCACATAGGCGTACAGAGGCCCATTATCAGCAACCATCACTCCTGTGTTCCAATGGCACGTTGTGTTAGCTAATCCAAGTTTATCATTTTAAAAGGCTAATTGACCATTAGAAAACCCTTTTCCAATTATGTTAGCAGAGCTGAAAACTGTTGTCCTGATTAAAGAAGAAATACAACTGGCCTTCTTTAGACTAGTTGAGTATCTGGAGCATCAGCATTTGTGGGTTCGATTACAGGCTCAAAATCGCTAGAAACAAATAACCTTCTTTTGAAACTCATTGGTCTATTCTTGTTCTGAGAAATGAAGGCTATTCCATGCGAGAAATTACCAAAGAATTGAAGATCTTGTACAATGCTGTGTACTACTCCATTCACAGAACAGCTCAAATTGGCTCTAACCAGAATAGAAAGAGGAGCGGGAGGCCCCGGTGCACAACTGAGCAATAGGACAAGTACATTAGAGTGTCTAGTTTGAGAAACAGACACCTCACAAGTCGTCTCGATGTCAACAGTGAAGGCTGTGAAGGCTGGCCTTCTAGGCAGAGTTGCAAAGAAAAAGCCATATCTCAGACTGGCCAATAAAAAGAAAAGTTTAAGATGGGCAAAAGAACACAGACACTGGACAGAAGAACTCTGCCTAGAAGGACAGCATCCCGGAGTCGCCTCTTCACTGTTCAAGTCGAGCCTGGTGTTTTGCGGGTACTAGTTAAGGAAGCTGCCAGTTGAGGACTTGTGAGCGTCTGTTTCTCAAACCTGACACTCTAATGTTCTTGTCCTCTTGCTCAGTTGTGCGCCAGGGCCTCCCACTCCACTTTCTATTCTGGTTAGAGCCAATTAATTTTTCAAATGTAATATCTACCTATATAACAAACTCATTTAAATCATGCATTTTTTTATTTTATTTAACCTTCATTTAACTAGGTAAGTCAGTTAAGAACAAATTCTTATTTTCAATGACGGAATAGGAACAGTGTGTTAACTGACTTGTTCAGGGGCAGAACGACAGATGTTTACCTTGTCAGCTCAGAGATTCAATCTGGCATTCTTTTGGTTACTAGTCCAACGCTCTAACCAGTAGGTTACCTGCCGCCCCAATAAATATATACAAATGGCTTTATTTAATGTAACACCTATCTATAACTATTGGCTTTAGATAATGTAAAGTCTATATGAAACAAATGCTTGTTAATAATGTAACGCCTATCTATAACTATTGGCTTTAGATAATGTAAAGTCTATATGAAACAAATGCTTGTTAATAATGTAACGCCTATCTATAACTATTGGCTTTAGATAATGTAAAGTCTATATGAAACAAATGCTTGTTAATAATGTAACGCCTATCTATAACTATTGGCTTTAGACAATGTAAAGTCTATATGAAACAAATGCTTGTTAATAATGTAACGCCTATCTATAACTATTGGCATTAGATAATATAAAGTCTATATGAAACAAAAAGCTTTAACTATTGCAATGTCCAGAAAGTACAGTCTAAGACATCATTAGATACGCCCAGTCTAAGACATCATTAGATATGTCCAGTCTAAGACATCATTAGAGACGCCCAGTCTAAGACATCATTAGATATGTCCAGTCTAAGACATCATTAGACATGCCCAGTCTAAGACATCATTAGATATGCCCAGTCTAATGCATCATTAGACATGTTCAGTCTATGACATCATTAGACATGTCCAGTCTAAGATATTATTAAGCACCCCATAACAGTTATTAGGATGAACGTAAACTGTACTTTAGCTGATCATGAAGCAAGGCGTTAACAAAGAATGTTTCCCTCTATCTTGTACCTCGGGTTTATTGATGGCAGTTTAATATGCAGGGCAAGGTAGATTCCATTTTAGGAATCAGTGAAATAGAACATAGTGGAATGTTGTCCTGGGCTTTTGTGCTGGGCTGTTCACCCCCTGCAGAGTTCAGAATACATTGTCCGGAGACAGGATCAAACTTGGCAGCTATTGATCCACTTACAAACCAGACATAAGACTTCACCGAACACGTTAACATGTTGAGAATGGGTATTTTAATTGTACAGGTCTTTGAAACCCACTCAAGTCATTACGGTTGTGGTGGAGAATTTAAACTAGCAGCTCAACATAGAGAAGAGAGTATATATCCTGCCAAGTAGCTGATTTCCTTTTTTCCCCCTCTCTCCCTGAACTTTGATTTCCTGTCCTAGGAAGGAGAGACCCTTTTAACTATCTGAGTTTTAAATAATAACATCACGTAGGAAACACTATCTGTCACGGCCGTCGTCGGAATGAGACCAAGGTGCAGCGTGGTAGGCGTACATTTTCTTTTAATTAAGTAAAATGTTTCCAACAAAACAAGAAATAACAAAAACAACCGTAAAGCTTACAAGGGCTATAGTGCCCCTACCCAAGATAACTACCCACAAATAAAACAGGGAAAGAAAGCTGCCCAAGTATGATTCCCAATCAGAGACAACGATAGACAGCTGTCCCTGATTGACAACCATTCCCGGCCAAAACATAGAAGCACAAAAACCTAGAAAACAAACCATAGAATGCCCCCCCCCCCCCCCCCCCACAAATCACTCCCTGGCCAAACCAAAATAGAGACATAAAAAGGCTCTCTCAGATCAGGGACACGATCAACAAATGGTGGATGTTTAAAGGCAGTGTTGAAATACGTTGTTATCGCTGAAAGGTTTTCCGTTTCTCATTAAGAAGTTCTATACTACCTCTTCTAAAGGTTCATTACAAAAAGCTAATCAGGGATTTTAATTTAATTTAACAAATAGACTCTTATAGATGCTCTTTGTGAGCCCAAACTAATGCCTTTAGTTTTCGAAGATGTAAATTATTTGTTGTGAAGTATGTAGGTCTATGATTTACTCTACAGTATTATGTCGCCTTTAGGACCTAGCATGTTTGGTATTATGGGCTACATATGTACAGTATCAACTTCAGTCAGTGCTTGGCAGCACAACCAAGTAACTCCTACTGCTCTCAAAAAATAGGTTTCTAACAGGCTCTTCTAGAGAAGGACATTCCAGTGATTTGAGTTGACGCCACCAGATCAATAGCTTGTCTCTCAGCCAAACCACTCATGTGGCATTTGAACCAGATGAAACACAGGTTCCCCTCCACATCACCTCTGAGAGACTACCACTAAAATCCCTCTGGCTAGGATGGATATAGACAAGTCCATTTAAATCCCCCCCCCCTCAAGACTCAGACTGAGACCGTAACCGGTCAGAAAAAAAAGAACAAACCAATCTGAAATAATCTTAAAAGGATCGGCGTAATGTATGTAGGTTAGTTCTGACTGTTGTTTCGTTTAGCTCTGTTGCTGGCCCACTGGCGTAGATGCTGTAAAAGGATCGGCGTAATGTATGTAGGTTAGTTCTGACTGTTGTTTCCTTTAGCTCTGTTGCTGGCCCACTGGCGTAGATGCTGTAAAACGATCGGTGTAATGTATGTAGGTTAGTTCTGACTGTTGTTTCGTTTAGCTCTGTTGCTGGCCCACTGGCGTAGATGCTGTAAAACGATCGGTGTAATGTATGTAGGTTAGTTCTGACTGTTGTTTCGTTTAGCTCTGTTGCTGGCCCACTGGCGTAGATGCTGTAAAAGGATCGGCGTAATGTATGTAGGTTAGTTCTGACTGTTGTTTCCTTTAGCTCTGTTGCTGGCCCACTGGCGTAGATGCTGTAAAACGATCGGTGTAATGTATGTAGGTTAGTTCTGACTGTTGTTTCATTTAGCTCTGTTGCTGGCCCACTGGCGTAGATGCTGTAAAACGTTCTGGGAGCCTGTGGTACCGAGGGCTTTTTTATTTATTTATTTATATATTAAATGTAAGAAAATAGCAAAAGCAATCTGGTGTAAACGGTTTAACAAAGCAGTTAGAGAGTCACCTTCATAAGTCTGAAATACAGACACTAATCAAACCCTAACAAGGAAAGTTGGATAACACAGGCAATACATATGAGGTCGCTAGATCAATGAAAGATGCATAACACAGGCAATAAATATGAGGTAGTTAGATGGAGTGCCATATACAGTGTACACGTTTTCAAAGTTGTGTTGTTCCTGAGAACTGCAAATCCTGCAAGCCCAACAATCAACAATGAAGTACGAGAACATATTTAGAAATATACTATATCATTACTAATCTGTGGCTAGCTAACTGCAATAGACTATATAGATACATATCATTACTAATCTGTGGCTAGCTAACTGCAATAGACTATATAGATACATATCATTACTAAACTGTGGTTAGCTAACTGCATAATATCTGAACTACAGGTCTCTCCTCTCAGTATGTCTGTTCAGAGTTCCCCTGGTTGCTAATGACATTGTACCGCTAATTACACATAATTCTAGTGGGCTGAATGGATACGATCACATTGCAAATGATAAGTCATTGGTCAGTGTCACAGTGTTTCCATAGAGAAATTTAACAGGGAATGGAGATTCGCAACAAATGAATGTAATTAACAAGCACATTCATTACTTCTAATTGCGTAACGTAACGAGTGCTCTGAAACTGAAACACAGATTGGATATGGGTTTAGTGTACAGTTGAGTATCATCCCCTTCCCTTAAGATGTGACTGACTACAGCGCTTCCTGAGAACTTTGTCTGTTGTTGTGACGTGAGGTGACTCTTTCCCAACTACTGACAGACAGACGGGAGTTCTCTGAGCTAAAACAGACAGAGATCACCGCACATAGAAGGGGTGGGGGACACACACACGTACATTAAACTGTTGAAATAGTTTAAACAGTACTACAAGTATGCTACTATCAAAGTATTGTACCCATCGAACTGGTAAAAAGTTAATTGTGTGAAGCTGTGTATTTATCTCTGAAAGCCTTTAATCAGATCAAAGCGCTACGGAAGATGTCATCCGTCTGGTTTTTAAACATTACAATGAAGACTGGGACGCATGTCATCCGTCTGGTTTTTAAACATTACAATGAAGACTGGGACGCATGTCATCCGTCTGGTTTTTAAACATTACAATGAAGACTGGGACGCATGTCATCCGTCTGGTTTTTAAACATTACAATGAAGACTGGGACGCATGTCATCCGTCTGGTTTTTAAACATTACAATGAAGAATGGGACGCATGTCATCCGTCTGGTTTTTAAACATTATAATGAAGACGGGACGCATGTCATCCGTCTGGTTTTTAAACATTACAATGAAGACTGGGACGCATGTCATCCGTCTGGTTTTTAAACATTACAATGAAGACAGGACGCATGTCATCCGTCTGGTTTTTTAACATTACAATGAAGACAGGACGCATGTCATCCGTCTGGTTTTTAAACATTACAATGAAGACAGGACGCATGTCATCCGTCTGGTTTTTAAACATTACAATGAAGACGGGACGCATGTCATCCGTCTGGTTTTTAAACATTACAATGAAGACGGGACGCATGTCATCCGTCTGGTTTTTAAACATTACAATGAAGACGGGACGCATGTCATCCATCTGGTTTTTAAACATTACAATGAAGACGGGACGCATGTCATCCGTCTGGTTTTTAAACATTACAATGAAGACTGGGACGCATGTCATCCGTCTGGTTTTTAAACATTACAATGAAGACTGGGACGCATGTCATCCGTCTGGTTTTTAAACATTACAATGAAGACGGGACGCATGTCATCCGTCTGGTTTTTAAACATTACAATGAAGACTGGGACGCATGTCATCCGTCTGGTTTTTAAACATTACAATGAAGACAGGACGCATGTCATCCGTCTGGTTTTTTAACATTACAATGAAGACAGGACGCATGTCATCCGTCTGGTTTTTAAACATTACAATGAAGACGGGACGCATGTCATCCGTCTGGTTTTTTAACATTACAATGAAGACAGGGACGCATGTCATCCGTCTGGTTTTTAAACATTACAATGAAGACTGGGACGCATGTCATCCGTCTGGTTTTTAAACATTACAATGAAGACTGGGACGCATGTCATCCGTCTGGTTTTTAAACATTACAATGAAGACAGGACGCATGTCATCCGTCAAGGTTTTTTAACATTACAATGAAGACAGGACGCATGTCATCCGTCTGGTTTTTAAACATTACAATGAAGACAGGATGCATGTCATCCGTCTGGTTTTTAAACATTACAATGAAGACGGGACGCATGTCATCCGTCTGGTTTTTAAACATTACAATGAAGACTGGACGCATGTCATCCGTCTGGTTTTTAAACATTACAATGAAGACTGGGACGCATGTCATCCGTCTGGTTTTTAAACATTACAATGAAGACTGGGACGCATGTCATCCGTCTGGTTTTTTAACATTACAATGAAGACAGGACGCATGTCATCCGTCTGGTTTTTAAACATTACAATGAAGACTGGGACGCATGTCATCCGTCTGGTTTTTAAACATTACAATGAAGACAGGACGCATGTCATCCGTCTGGTTTTTAAACATTACAATGAAGACGGGACGCATGTCATCCGTCTGGTTTTTAAACATTACAATGAAGACGGGACGCATGTCATCCGTCTGGTTTTTAAACATTACAATGAAGACGGGACGCATGTCATCCGTCTGGTTTTTAAACATTACAATGAAGACTGGGACGCATGTCATCCGTCTGGTTTTTAAACATTACAATGAAGACAGGACGCATGTCATCCGTCTGGTTTTTAAACATTACAATGAAGACTGGGACGCATGTCATCCGTCTGGTTTTTAAACATTACAATGAAGACTGGGACGCATGTCATCCGTCTGGTTTTTAAACATTACAATGAAGACTGGGACGCATGTCATCCGTCTGGTTTTTAAACATTACAATGAAGACTGGGACGCATGTCATCCGTCTGGTTTTTAAACATTACAATGAAGATGGGACGCATGTCATCCGTCTGGTTTTTAAACATTACAATGAAGACTGGGACGCATGTCATCCGTCTGGTTTTTAAACATTACAATGAAGACTGGGACGCATGTCATCCGTCTGGTTTTTAAACATTACAATGAAGATGGGAAAGTTGAAATCCAGGTCTGGAATACATCATATCCTCCAAAAATAATATTCAAGCTCATAATTACCCAGAAAGCACTTAAGAGGGAAAGTGTACCTCAACAAACTCTTACTGTAAAACTACAACTGTAGGTCTATGAATGTTTAGATCTGTAATCCTCTTACTGTAAAACTACAACTGTAGGTCTATGAACGTTTAGATCTGTAATCCTCTTACTGTAAAACTACAACTGTAGGTGTATGTTATTTTTTTATACCAGTTATTTTACCAGGTTAGTTGACTGAGAACACGTTCTCATTTGCAGCAAAGACCTGGGGAATAGTTACAGGGATAGAATGAGCCAATTGTAAACTGGGGATTATTTGGTGACTGTGATGGTTTGAGGGCCAGATTGGGAATTTAGCCAGGACACCGGGGTTAACACCCCTACTCTTACGATAAGTGCCATGGGATCTTTAATGACCTCAGACAGTCAGGACACCCGTTTAACGTCCCATCCGAATGACTGCACCCTACACATATTGAACCAAGGTGGCATAGCAGTTCAGACGTCTTTTGTCCTCGTCTTGTCGTGTCCTGTATATATATATATTTACAACTTTTTCACATACATTTTATTTTTATTTTCCATCAACTCATCTTCAAAACACTCTCCTGCAACCCGCCTCACCAATGTATATTTATAAAAAATTATTATTTACCTCAGATCTGTAATCCTCCAAGAAGCTAGCCAGAAACTAGCCAGAAGCTAATCCAGAAGCTAGTTCAGAAGCTAGTTAGCTCCTTTACTGGCAAATCGTTAGTATTCAGCTAACCACGGTTTGTGGTCATCAGCTATCCTTTAGCTCGAAAATCTATCGCCAGTTCTGTACGGCGCAGCGCGGCTCGGAACGGAACATACCGGACCAATTTTTCTCTCCATGTCCCTGGATTTCGACTGCTCTCTGGACATTCATACCCGGATCTCACAGCTAGCTAGCTGCTATCCGTGTGACTATCGGCCTTCGTCGATTCCGGAGCAAACATCAATTATTCCGGAGCTAGCAAGCTCCGTCAATCACTCCTGAGTTCCATCAATCACACCTGGGCTGCAGTCACCTATCCGGACCCGTTTTACTGCTTTCGCGGAGCCCCACCGGGCCTTCACAACTGGACTGCCGACGTTATCTACCCGAAGGAGTTATTCGGCTGGCTCCTCCGTCGCGACGTTACCTGAACGCCCATCTGCGGCCTGCTAACCGTTAGCTGTCTTACCGGCTGCTATCTGAATAGACAATCGGACAATTTTTTTTTTATATATATATTTTTTTATTTTTTATTATTATTATTATGTTTTCTTCTTGGGCCTCTATAACTATATCTATTGTTTTTATTTTTGTTGTTGTTGTGTGATTTGGATTAATCCCCTCTACCACACGGAACCCCACTAATCTACTGACGGAACGCAAGAGGTAGCTAACAACAGACCTCCATCCTATGCTAGCTTGCTACCGATGCCCTGGCTAGCTGTCTAAATCACCAACCAACCTCTCCACTCACCGGACCCTTTTGATCACTCGACTAAGCATGCCTCTCCTTAATGTCAATATGTCTTGTCCATTTCTGTTCTGGTTAGTGTTTATTGGCTTATTTCACTGTAGAGCCTCTAGTCCTGCTCACTATACCTTATCCAACCTATTAGTTCCACCACCCACACATGCAATGACATCTCCTGGTTTCAACGATGTTTCTAGAGACAATATCTCTCTCTTCATCACTCAATACCTAGGTTTACCTCCACTGTATTCACATCCTACCATACATTTGTCTGTACATTATACCTTGATGCTATTTTATCGCCCCCAGAAACCTCCTTTTACTCTATGTTCCAGACGTTCTAGACGACCAATTCTCATAGCTTTTAGCCGTACCCTTATTCTACTCCTCCTATGTTCCTCTGGCGATGTAGAGGTGAATCCAGGCCCTGCAGTGCCTAGCTCCACTCCTATTCCCCAGGCGCTCTCTTTTGACGACTTCTGTAACCGTAATAGCCTTGGTTTCATGCATGTTAACATTAGAAGCCTCCTCCCTAAGTTTGTTCTATTCACTGCTTTAGCACACTCTGCCAACCCGGATGTTCTAGCTGTGTCTGAATCCTGGCTTAGGAAGACCACCAAAAACTCAGACATTTTAATTCCAAACTACAACATTTTCAGACAAGATAGAACTGCCAAAGGGGGCGGTGTTGCAATCTACTGCAAAGATAGCCTGCAGAGTTCTGTCCTACTATCCAGGTCTGTACCCAAACAATTTGAACTTCTACTTTTAAAAATCCACCTCTCTAAAAACAAGTCTCTCACCGTTGCCGCCTGCTATAGACCACCCTCTGCCCCCAGCTGTGCTCTGGACACCATATGTGAACTGATTGCCCCCCATCTATCTTCAGAGTTCGTGCTGCTAGGCGACCTAAACTGGAACATGCTTAACACCCCAGCCATCCTACAATCTAAACTTGATGCCCTCAATCTCACACAAATTATCAATGAACCTACCAGGTACCTCCCCAAAACCTTAAACACGGGCACCCTCATAGATATCATCCTAACCAACTTCCCCTCTAAATACACCTCTGCTGTCTTCAACCAAGATCTCAGCGATCACTGCCTCATTGCCTGCATTCGTAATGGGTCAGCGGTTTGACCGCCACTCATCACTGTAAAACGCTCCCTGAAACACTTCTGCGAGCAGGCCTTTCTAATCGACCTGGCCGGGGTATCCTGGAAGGATATTGATCTCATCCCGTCAGTAGAGGATGCCTGGATATTTTTTTTAAATGCCTTCCTAACCATCCTAAATAAACATGCCCCATTCAAGAAATTTAGAACCAGGAACAGATATAGCCCTTGGTTCTCCCCAGACCTGACTGCCCTTAACCAACACAAAAACATCCTATGGCGTTCTGCATTAGCATCGAACAGCCCCCGTGATATGCAGCTGTTCAGGGAAGCTAGAAATCATTATACACAGGCAGTTAGAAAAGCCAAGGCTAGCTTTTTCAAGCAGAAATTTGCTTCCTGCAACACTAACTCAAAAAGGTTCTGGGACACTGTAAAGTCCATGGAGAATAAGAACACCTCCTCCCAGCTGCCCACTGCACTGAAGATAGGAAACACTGTCACCACTGATAAATCCACCATAATTGAGAATTTCAATAAGCATTTTTCTACGGCTGGCCATGCTTTCCACCTGGCTACTCCTACCCCGGACAACAGCACTGCACCCCCAACAGCAACTCGCCCAAGCCTTCCCCATTTCTCCTTCTCCCAAATCCATTCAGCTGATGTTCTGAAAGAGCTGCAAAATCTGGACCCCTACAAATCAGCCGGGCTAGACAATCTGGACCCTTTCTTTCTAAAATTATCTGCCGAAATTGTTGCCACCCCTATTACTAGCCTGTTCAACCTCTCTTTCGTGTCGTCTGAGATTCCCAAAGATTGGAAAGCAGCTGCGGTCATCCCCCTCTTCAAAGGGGGGGACACTCTTGACCCAAACTGCTACAGACCTATATCTATCCTACCGTGCCTTTCTAAGGTCTTCGAAAGCCAAGTCAACAAACAGATTACCGACCATTTCGAATCTCACCATACCTTCTCTGCTATGCAATCTGGTTTCAGAGCTGGTCATGGGTGCACCTCAGCCACGCTCAAGGTCCTAAACGATATCTTAACCGCCATCGATAAGAAACATTACTGTGCAGCCGTATTCATTGATCTGGCCAAGGCTTTCGACTCTGTCAATCACCATATCCTCATCGGCAGACTCGACAGCCTTGGTTTCTCAAATGATTGCCTCGCCTGGTTCACCAACTACTTCTCTGATAGAGTTCAGTGCTGTCCGGACCTCTGGCAGTCTCTATGGGGGTGCCACAGGGTTCAATTCTTGGACCGACTCTCTTCTCTGTATACATCAATGAGGTCGCTCTTGCTGCTGGTGAGTCCCTGATCCACCTCTACGCAGACGACACCATTCTGTATACTTCCGGCCCTTCTCTGGACACTGTGTTAACAACCCTCCAGGCAAGCTTCAATGCCATACAACTCTCCTTCCGTGGCCTCCAATTGCTCTTGAATGCAAGTAAAACTAAATGCATGCTCTTCAACCGATCGCTGCCTGCACCTACCCGCCTGTCCAACATCACTACTCTGGACGGCTCTGACTTAGAATACGTGGACAACTACAAATACTTAGGTGTCTGGTTAGATTGTAAACTCTCCTTCCAGACCCATATCAAACATCTCCAATCCAAAGTTAAATCTAGAATTGGCTTCCTATTTCGCAACAAAGCATCCTTCACTCATGCTGCCAAACATACCCTTGTAAAACTGACCATCCTACCAATCCTCGACTTTGGCGATGTCATTTACAAAATAGCCTCCAATACCCTACTCAACAAATTGGATGCAGTCTATCACAGTGCAATCCGTTTTATCACCAAAGCCCCATATACTACCCACCATTGCGACCTGTACGCTCTCGTTGGCTGGCCCTCGCTTCATACTCGTCGCCAAACCCACTGGCTCCATGTCATCTACAAGACCCTGCTAGGTAAAGTCCCCCCTTATCTCAGCTCGCTGGTCACCATAGCATCTCCCACCTGTAGCACACGCTCCAGCAGGTATATCTCTCTAGTCACCCCCAAAACCAATTCTTTCTTTGGCCGCCTCTCCTTCCAGTTCTCTGCTGCCAATGACTGGAACGAACTACAAAAATCTCTGAAACTGGAAACACTTATCTCCCTCACTAGCTTTAAGCACCAACTGTCAGAGCAGCTCACAGATTACTGCACCTGTACATAGCCCACCTATAATTTAGCCCAAACAACTACCTCTTTCCCAACTGTATTTAATTTTAATTTATTTATTTATTTTGCTCCTTTGCACCCCATTATTTTTTTTATTTCTACTTTGCACATTCTTCCATTGCAAAACTACCATTCCAGTATTTTACTTGCTATATTGTATTTACTTTGCCATCTTGGCCTTTTTTGCCTTTACCTCCCTTCTCACCTCATTTGCTCACATTGTATATAGACTTGTTTATACTGCATTATTGACTGTATGTTTGTTTTTACTCCATGTGTAACTCTGTGTCGTTTTATCTGTCGAACTGCTTTGCTTTATCTTGGCCAGGTCGCAATTGTAAATGAGAACTTGTTCTCAACTTGCCTACCTGGTTAAATAAAGGTAAAATAAAAATAAATAAAAAACAGGGCAATGTCCCCAATTACTGCCCTGGGGCATTGGGATATTTTTTGAGACAAGAGTGCCTCCTACTGGCCCTCCAACACCACTTCCAGTGGAATCTGGTCTCCCATCCAGAAACTGACCAGGACCAACTCTGCTTAGCTTCAGAAGCAAGCCAGCAGTGGTATGCAGGGTGGAATGCTGCTGGCAACAAACAAAAAACGGTATGTACGCGTTATATCTGTAATCGTATTATACTTACAGTGTATAAAAAGGATTGGCTTATTTTAATAGCAGCTTTGGATCTTAGAAAGGTATAAGCTGGTCATTTGAAAGCCATATGCCACACAGTAAAGATATATCACTTTTGATATTTTATCTTTCCCTCATTGACTAAAATACACATCTACGAATGCTTTTAGCTGGTACTGTATGAAAGCTAGTGCTCTTAAATCCTCTGACTCATAACAATATAGGCCCAGAATAAGGACATTTATAAATTGTTCAGAGTACAAACTGTTTATTGTTTGAACATTGGTGAAGGATTTGTTTTAGTTTTTTTGTTGAGGGATTTATTGACCAGCTAGAAATTTCAGCAACTTAACTTTATCTGAGAGCTTACAACCACATCATGACATGAGAACCATCATTCCCCAAAGGCTTTTAGTGTGTTATTACCTAGGAATCCCACATAATAACATAATAACTATCCCCCCCCCCCTCACAAGATTTGATTGGCTTATTTTGTTTTGGTAATGTTGATGCAATCTCGAAAGCTTAATTGATTTTAATAATGGGCCATCTCACTGAGAGGAAAAACAATCATTGTCATCACATCAACTACAGTATGTATGGAATGGCCGTTAACAGTGCCGATAAACAAACGAACAGCTAGGCTGTTGCATCGATCAACACATTTTCACAAACTAATTATCTTTGACTTATTTGGAGAAAAACAGCAAACTGAGTCATGTGACTATGAAGACCCTCATTAAGCTCAAAATGACTGTTGAAGTCTACAGTCTGCCTGTTCAGATGCTGCAGAGTAGAATAGAATCAGTCTGCAATCTGCCTGTTCAGATGCTGCAGAGTAGAATAGAATCAGTCTGCAATCTGCCTGTTCAGATGCTGCAGAGTAGAATAGAATCAGTCTGCAATCTGCCTGTTCAGATGCTGCAGAGTAGAATAGAATCAGTCTGCAATCTGCCTGTTCAGATGTGGGAGAGTAGAATAGAATCAGAACAAAAAGGCATGGACATATAGCTAACTAGGTAGCCATTTTCCTTTACAAAAGCCTTTTAGGCAGGCAGTACATTTGTTATTGATAAACGGCACACCATGAACCAACTTGGCAATGGTAATTTACCAACTCCATAGCTAGGAGAAACACACAAACCAACTGTCACCTCACTCGTTTCCATGGTGATAGATCTACGACACATCATCATGCACATCCGTCTGTATTTGAAGTTAAGTACCGGAGCGTTGTCATATAACCTAAAGGGAAAGGTACGATTTAACATTGCATTAAATGTTTTGGATGTGTACATTCGTAAATGCCATCTGTTGGGTGGCTTGAAGGGTGGAGCTAATAACAGACATGCTAATGACATTAATTTGTGCTTAAAATCTGTTTGTCAAGATGGGAGGAGGAGGAAGAGGAGGAGGAGGAGGAGGAGGAGATATGAAAAACCTCAGCGCGTTGTGTTGGCGGAGACGACAACATAAGATTGCTGACAGTCGGATAAAGGAAGCCTGGGGAAGGAAAGCAAAAGGGGCCATAAAATGAATGGCCTCCTAGATCATAAATAACAGAAACATAAATGTCTTATGGACTTTATTTCAAGAGCGGGGTGGTCTAATAAAGATGCAGTTTTAAAGAGGCGTTGAGAAATTTATTGTCATAAGAAGGACACATCCCCAGCCTGTTCCCAGAGAGTTACTCAGCCCAACGTTGACATTCAAGACCTTGCTCATACCAAGCACCTTTCAGAATACAAAGCCTTAGAAGTTGGCCTCTTTACTCCTATCCCAACACCCCTGTTTACTCCTATCCCAACACCCCTGTTTACTCCTATCCCAACACCCCTGTTTACTCCTATCCCAACACCCCTGTTTACTCCTATCCCAACACCCCTGTTTACTCCTATCCTAACACCCCTGTTTACTCCTATCCCAACACCCCTGTTTACTCCTATCCCAACACCCCTGTTTACTCCTATCCCAACACCCATGTTTACTCCTATCCCAACACCCCTGTTTACTCCTATCCCAACACCCTGTTTACTCCTATCCCAACACCCCTGCTTACTCCTATCCCAACACCCCTCTTTACTCCTATCCCAACACCCCTGTTTACTCCTATCCCAACACCCCGCTTTACTCCTATCCCAACACCCCTCTTTACTCCTATCCCAACACCCCTGTTTACTCCTATCCCAACACCCCTGTTTACTCCTATCCCAACACCCCTGTTTACTCCTATCCCAACACCCCTGTTCACTCCTATCCCAACACCCCTGTTTACTCCTATCCCAACACCCCTGTTTACTCCTATCCCAACACCCCTGTTTACTCCTATCCCAACACCCCTGTTTACTCCTATCCCAACACCCCTGTTTACTCCTATCCCAACACCCCTGTTTACTCCTATCTCAACACCCCTGTTTACTCCTATCCCAACACCCCTGTCTACTCCTATCCCAACACCCCTGCTTACTCCTATCCCAACACCCCTCTTTACTCCTATCCCAACACCCCTGTTTACTCCTATCCCAACAACCCACTTTACTCCTATCCCAACACCCTTCTTTACTCCTATCCCAACACCCCTGTTTACTCCTATCCCAACACCAGTGTTTACTCCTATCCCAACACCCCTGTTTACTCCTATCTCAACACCCCTGTTTACTCCTTTCCCAACACCCCTGTTTACTCCTATCCCAACACCCCTGTTCACTCCTATCCCAACACCCCTGTTTACTCCTATCCCAACACCCCTGTTTACTCCTATCCCAACACCCCTGTTTACTCCTATCCCAACACCCCTGTTTACTCCTATCTCAACACCCCTGTTTACTCCTATCCCAACACCCCTGTTTACTCCTATCCCAACACCCCTGTTTACTCCTATCTCAACACCCCTGTTTACTCCTATCCCAACACCCCTGTTTACTCCTATCTCGACACCCCTGTTTACTCCTATCCCAACACCCCTCTTTACTCCTATCCCAACACCCCTGTTTACTCCTATCCTAACACCCCTGTTTACTCCTATCCCAACACCCCTGTTTACTCCTATCCCAACACCCCTGTTTACTCCTATCCCAACACCCCTGTTTACTCCTATCCCAACACCCCTGTTTACTCCTATCTCAACACCCCTGTTTACTCCTATCACAACACCCCTGTTTACTCCTATCCCAACACCCCTCTTTACTCCTATCCCAACACCCCTGTTTACTCCTATCCCAACACCCCTCTTTACTCCTATCCTAACACCCCTGTTTACTCCTATCCCAACACCCCTCTTTACTCCTATCCCAACACCCCTGTTTACTCCTATCCCAACACCCCTGTTTACTCCTATCCCAACACCCCTCTTTACTCCTATCCCAACACCCCTGTTTACTCCTATCCTAACACCCCTGTTTACTCCTATCCCAACACCCCTGTTTACTCCTATCCCAACACCCCTGTTTACTCCTATCCCAACACCCCTGTTTACTCCTATCCCAACACCCCTCTTTACTCCTATCCCAACACCCCTCTTTACTCCTATCCCAACACCCCTCTTTACTCCTACCCCAACACCCCTGTTTACTCCTATCCTAACACCCCTGTTTACTCCTATCCCAACACCCCTGTTTACTCCTATCCCAACACCCCTGTTTACTCCTATCCCAACACCCCTGTTTACTCCTATCCCAACACCCCTCTTTACTCCTATCCCAACACCCCTCTTTACTCCTATCCCAACACCCCTGTTTACTCCTATCCCAACACCCCTCTTTACTCCTATCCCAACACCCCTGTTTACTCCTATCCCAACACCCCTGTTTACTCCTATCCCAACACCCCTGTTTACTCCTATCTCGACACCCCTGTTTACTCCTATCCCAACACCCCTCTTTACTCCTATCCCAACACCCCTGTTTACTCCTATCCTAACACCCCTGTTTACTCCTATCCCAACACCCCTGTTTACTCCTATCCCAACACCCCTGTTTACTCCTATCCCAACACCCCTGTTTACTCCTATCCCAACACCCCTGTTTACTCCTATCTCAACACCCCTGTTTACTCCTATCACAACACCCCTGTTTACTCCTATCCCAACACCCCTCTTTACTCCTATCCCAACACCCCTGTTTACTCCTATCCCAACACCCCTCTTTACTCCTATCCTAACACCCCTGTTTACTCCTATCCCAACACCCCTCTTTACTCCTATCCCAACACCCCTGTTTACTCCTATCCCAACACCCCTCTTTACTCCTATCCCAACACCCCTGTTTACTCCTATCCTAACACCCCTGTTTACTCCTATCCCAACACCCCTGTTTACTCCTATCCCAACACCCCTGTTTACTCCTATCCCAACACCCCTGTTTACTCCTATCCCAACACCCCTGTTTACTCCTATCCCAACACCCCTCTTTACTCCTATCCCAACACCCCTGTTTACTCCTATCCCAACACCCCTGTTTACTCCTATCCCAACACCCCTGTTTACTCCTATCCCAACACCCCTGTTTACTCCTATCCCAACACCCCTGCTTACTCCTATCCCAACACCCCTGTTTACTCCTATCCCAACACCCCTGTTTACTCCTATCCCAACACCCCTGCTTACTCCTATCCCAACACCCCTCTTTACTCCTATGCCAACACCCCTGTTTACTCCTATCCCAACAACCCACTTTACTCCTATCCCAACACCCTTCTTTACTCCTATCCCAACACCCCTGTTTACTCCTATCCCAACACCAGTGTTTACTCCTATCCCAACACCCCTGTTTACTCCTATCTCAACACCCCTGTTTACTCCTTTCCCAACACCCCTGTTTACTCCTATCCCAACACCCCTGTTCACTCCTATCCCAACACCCCTGTTTACTCCTATCCCAACACCCCTGTTTACTCCTATCCCAACACCCCTGTTTACTCCTATCCCAACACCCCTGTTTACTCCTATCTCAACACCCCTGTTTACTCCTATCCCAACACCCCTGTTTACTCCTATCCCAACACCCCTGTTTACTCCTATCTCAACACCCCTGTTTACTCCTATCCCAACACCCCTGTTTACTCCTATCTCGACACCCCTGTTTACTCCTATCCCAACACCCCTCTTTACTCCTATCCCAACACCCCTGTTTACTCCTATCCTAACACCCCTGTTTACTCCTATCCCAACACCCCTGTTTACTCCTATCCCAACACCCCTGTTTACTCCTATCCCAACACCCCTGTTTACTCCTATCCCAACACCCCTGTTTACTCCTATCTCAACACCCCTGTTTACTCCTATCACAACACCCCTGTTTACTCCTATCCCAACACCCCTCTTTACTCCTATCCCAACACCCCTGTTTACTCCTATCCCAACACCCCTCTTTACTCCTATCCTAACACCCCTGTTTACTCCTATCCCAACACCCCTCTTTACTCCTATCCCAACACCCCTGTTTACTCCTATCCCAACACCCCTGTTTACTCCTATCCCAACACCCCTCTTTACTCCTATCCCAACACCCCTGTTTACTCCTATCCTAACACCCCTGTTTACTCCTATCCCAACACCCCTGTTTACTCCTATCCCAACACCCCTGTTTACTCCTATCCCAACACCCCTGTTTACTCCTATCCCAACACCCCTCTTTACTCCTATCCTAACACCCCTGTTTACTCCTATCCCAACACCCCTCTTTACTCCTATCCCAACACCCCTGTTTACTCCTATCCCAACACCCCTCTTTACTCCTATCCCAACACCCCTGTTTACTCCTATCCTAACACCCCTGTTTACTCCTATCCCAACACCCCTGTTTACTCCTATCCCAACACCCCTGTTTACTCCTATCCCAACACCCCTGTTTACTCCTATCCCAACACCCCTCTTTACTCCTATCCCAACACCCCTCTTTACTCCTATCCCAACACCCCTGTTTACTCCTATCCCAACACCCCTCTTTACTCCTATCCCAACACCCCTGTTTACTCCTATCCCAACACCCCTGTTTACTCCTATCCCAACACCCCTGTTTACTCCTATCTCAACACCCCTGTTTACTCCTATCCCAACACCCCTCTTTACTCCTATCCCAACACCCCTGTTTACTCCTATCCCAACACCCCTGTTTACTCCTATCCCAACACCCCTGTTTACTCCTATCCCAACACCCCTCTTTACTCCTATCCCAACACCCCTCTTTACTCCTATCCCAACACCCCTGTTTACTCCTATCCCAACACCCCTCTTTACTCCTATCCCAACACCCCTGTTTACTCCTATCCCAACACCCCTCTTTACTCCTATCCCAACACCCCTGTTTACTCCTATCCCAACACCCCTGTTTACTCCTATCCCAACACCCCTCTTTACTCCTATCCCAACACCCCTCTTTACTCCATCTCTCTGCCCTTTCCCCCTTTTCTTCCTTTCCCTTGTTCTTGCTTTTTACAAATTGAGACGACGAGATAAGAGATTGCCCCTACCATGGCAGCCTGCTACCCATTGATAAAACCATATCTAATCCTTCTAGGGCCCCCAGCGCCACCAATGCACTCATCTCTGAGTCTGTCAACAGAGAGAGAACGAGAGAGAGAATCTGTCTCTTCATTTTCTCCTTTAGAACCGGGAACAAAAGTGTCACGTTTTATCTGTGAACTTTTTTGGGGGAGAGGATATTGGTCTGGATGAGTCAGTTGGCTTCCCATGTTCTTGGCAAAACATACATGTCAACCTGTCTCCAGGTCTTCCTTATTTGTGTAGTAGCGATGTGTCCTATGAATCAAACCTGTATTTTTCTACTAAACATATCTACAGCATATCTACTTAACTGTTCTGGTACATCATAAAACCAAGGTTTACTTTTGAACATCATAAATTAATCCTACTCTGCTTTACAGCAATTACTTTGACATTTAATTACATTTGGTGTGATAGAAAATACAATGAAAACGGACAATTTTAAGAGTTTCTGGTGGTTTTTCGTCTATAGTATTGCTTTCATTCCAGGACTTGGTCTCCACCACCACATGACATCAATGTAAGGATTATATATAAAGAGACATGTTCAAATATTCCATGTCATTCTCCAATCTCCAATTCATGTGCAGCACAATGTATTCTAAGGGAATCTACCATGTAATAGAGATAGTATTTCACTGTTTGAGAAGGCAGTTTTATGAACCACAAGATGTTTACATCATTGAACATTAATCAAAAGGTGAACAGCAATTACATAATTACTGTGAATCCCTGTTGTCGTTCATGGGTATGATTTTTATAGAAGGCAGCTGAGTAGGAGCAGGATGATTTGCTTGGATGGGGAAAATAGCATCTTTCTAACGGGTTATTATCATCATCAGAGATGTCTCTCTATTCTGTTCGCTTGGTTTAATAACATCTATCTAACTGGTTATTATCATCCCCAGAGATGTCTCTCTTTTCTGTCCGCTTGGTCTCAAAATAACAAAGATTCACATTCACATTCACACTAGTCCTGACACCCAAGGGTTCTGTCAGAGCAGCACCAGAGAGGACAGAGTCCTGACACCTGAGGGTTCTGTCAGAGCAGCACCAGAGAGGAAAGAGTCCTGACACCCAAGGGTCCTGTCAGAGCAGCACCAGAGAGGACAGAGTCCTGACACCCACGGGTTCTGTCAGAGCAGCACCAGAGAGGACAGAGTCCTGACACCTGAGGGTTCTGTCAGAGCAGCACCAGAGAGGACAGATGCTTGCAGGCAGATGGAGGAGGAGCGGGAGTTCTCTCATTTATAGCCAAGGCACAAAGGATATACGGTACATGTGGATGCAGGCAAAACAACCAGTTTTCACCTTGTTCTGTCTTTGGAGGGAAAAAAGTATGTAAAGAAGAAAATTGAGTCGCCGCTGACAACAGGAGCCGTGGATGGTAATTCATCCATATCATTGATGTGTAGGCCACAGACACAAGGAGAGGTAGGTAGTGGAGGGAGAGCTATGCTGACTCCCCTCCCTATTGCTCTGTGATTATAGGGTGGAGGTTTTCTCAGAATCAAGGCAGCTGCCATTGTGTTTTCAGGCAGCTCACACGACCTTGTGACTCCCCTATTCTTCAAAACGTATTAGGGCTTTTCATCACAAGGTCAAAGAGAAAGTAACTGCTAGATATTTAGATTGGAGTAGAAGATTGTAATCACCATTATAATTGAGATGCTGATAGAGTGCTCCTCCAAAAGTTAACCCCTTATATAATGCTGCTAGAGACTACTCCTATAGTTAACCCCTGTTATAATGCTGCTAGGGACTACTCCTATAGTTAACCCCTGTTATAATGCTGCTAGAGACTACTCCTATAGTTAACCCCTGTTATAATGCTGCTAGAGACTACTCCTATAGTTAACCCCTGTTATAATGCTGATAGAGACTACTCCTATAGTTAACCCCTGGTATAATGCTGCTAGAGACTACTCCTATAGTTAACCCCATATATAATGCTGCTAGGGACTACTCCTATAGTTAACCCCTGTTATAATGCTGCTAGAGACTACTCCTATAGTTAACCCCTGTTATAATGCTGCTAGAGACTACTCCTATAGTTAACCCCTGTTATAATGCTTCTAGAGACTACTCCTATAGTTAACCCCTGTTATAATGCTGATAGAGACTACTCCTATAGTTAACCCCTGGTATAATGCTGCTAGAGACTACTCCTATAGTTAACCCCTGTTATAATGCTGCTAGAGACTACTCCTATAGTTAACCCCTGTTATAATGCTGCTAGGGATTACTCCTATAGTTAACCCCTGTTACAATGCTGATAGAGACTACTCCTATAGTTAACCCCTGGTATAATGCTGCTAGAGA
Organism: Oncorhynchus kisutch; assembly: GCF_002021735.2. Classification (NCBI taxonomy): domain Eukaryota; kingdom Metazoa; phylum Chordata; class Actinopteri; order Salmoniformes; family Salmonidae; genus Oncorhynchus; species Oncorhynchus kisutch. The sequence goes on from NC_034188.2 coordinate 6,644,465, forward strand.
CTACTCCTATAGTTAACCCCTTACATAATGCTGCTAGAGACTCATCCTATAGTTAACCCCATATATAATGCTGGTAGAGACTACTCCTATAGTTAACCCCTGTTATAATGCTGCTAGGGACTACTCCTATAGTTTACCCCTGTTATAATGCTGCTAGAGACTACTCCTATAGTTAACCCCTTATATAATGCTGATAGAGACTCTTTATATAGTTCACCCCTTATATAATGCTGATAGAGTACTCCTCCTATAGTTAATTATAGAAGATAAAACAAGATTAAGTCGCATGGCTAGTTTATTGGCCAGACCAAGCTGATCTTAGCCAAGGGTCAGGTCTTTCTTGAAAAATATATATTTTGACCTCCTTTTTAATGGACGGTAGGGAAAATTGACCTTAACATTTGACGTCCTTCTTGTTCAAGTACATAAAGATACAATAGCGTGTTCTTCCTATAAGATAAACCATGTGATGAAAATAGTATATAATAATCTTTCCCTGGTTTTCAATGGTATGTTGAACTCAATGGGAAAACCTGGTAAAATAAACAAAATGAAAGAAAGTAAATCCATGGACAGTAGCCACTTACTGGACTCAGGGTCAGAGTTTCCGTCTCCCTCGGTGCGGCTGTTGGGCGAAGTCTGTTGGTAGTACTCTTCCTGGGGGAAGCCGAGGGGGAGAGGCTGAGTGGTGCTGGCAGTGCTGCTGGGCTCGTGGTCCCCTAGACCACTGTCGCTACAGCTCTCCTGAGAACCATCCGGGAGGTGGAACGTCACACGACGCTGGGTCTGATGGAAACACACCGAAACACAACGTTCATTTAACGTTACACCATGCTGGGTCTGATGGAATCACACCGAAACACAACGTTCATTTAACGTCACACGACGCTGCGTCTGATGGAAACACACCGAAACACAACGTCCATTTAACGTCACACGACGCTGCGTCTGATGGAAACACACCGAAACACAACGTCCATTTAACGTCACACGACGCTGCGTCTGATGGAAACACACCGAAACACTACGTTCATTTAACGTTACACGACGCTGCGTCTGATGGAAACACACCGAAACACAACGTCCATTTAACGTCACACGACGCTGCGTCTGATGGAAACACACCGAAACACAACGTCCATTTAACGTCACACGACGCTGCGTCTGATGGAAACACACCGAAACACAACGTTCATTTAACGTTACACGACGCTGCGTCTGATGGAAACACACCGAAACACAACGTCCATTTAACGTCACACGACGCTGCGTCTGATGGAAACACACCGAAACACAACGTTCATTTAACGTTACACGACGCTGCGTCTGATGGAAACACACCGAAACACAACGTTCATTTAACATTCCTGGTGGTTGGTCTTAAAACACCACAGAACAATATGTTGTTTCATATGTTTTGGTATGGTGGACAATGTTAATGTGTTCAGCTGCAGAGGGAGCGAATTCAATCACCTTGGATAAGGCAGTTGGGGAAAATGTCAGACTAATTGGTTGCCTATTATGGGATGTGTTCTTGCATGTCTAACAAGACAAGTCCCCATCATTGTCACGTCTTCTCTGACGAATATCGTATTACGTCACGACAGTCTAATTGATACAGTGGGCTTAGAACCTAAAATCAGCCCTCTTCTGAGATATAGCAGTCAAGGGTAATGTCATACTATTCAAAAATCAATAGTAACTACTGATAGTATACGTCTTTTAATTGACAGTTACTGCCCATGATATGATTATTATAATAGATTAACCCTTTTGACGGGGATGCACCCGTTGTCCTCCTTTTCCCACTGGTCCAATTTAGATAAAGGGAAGGAGGGGTGGGTGAAGTGACTTTGATTAGAAAAGGTCTGTCTGAGGATTGTACCAGATTGTAGATCTCCTCTCCTCTCAAAGGGGGAGTAGCTCTTTGATTTCTCCGGAGAGTTACAGAAGTTCATGGGGTGACCTTTTTCCGGAGCACGATGGTAGCACTACAAAGGGACACACTCCATAGGGAAGGTCTATAGCCACAAATGCTAGCCGTTCTTCAAGAAAAGAGAACATGGGATGAGTCAAATTGTGAAACACAAAATAAAAGGGTAATTTTTATTTTTTTATTTTTTTATTTATTTTTTTACCTCCAATACATTCTACACCTTTGATTGGTAATTATATTCTAAAAGGAATGAACTTAGATTAAATGTTGTCAGGTCATTATTTGCCAAGTAAAGCAAAACAAAAAAATGCTTTAAACATTGAAGACAATTAACAGTGAAATGGCTGACGTGTTAGTTATTACATGCAATTTTATATATGTGAGGCTTTTGGTTACAATGGACAGTTGGGAGAAAAAGGGCAATTTCACAGTGAATATAATGTCATTTTATAACACGATTCTCAGTCTCACATTGCATCTCACGAGGAAAATAAAATACTGACAACGTGATTATATCGCCTTATAATGTTATTGTGTTTCAGTTTGTATTCAATCTATTTATTCAGACTGATTAGAAACAAATGTTTCATATAACAATATCATAGCCTCACCACAATAATCTACATTTTCTTCCATCTCTAGAGCGCCTATAGCAATACGAGATTTCTGAATTAAAAACATCATTAACACACGGTCCTTCATGCTCACAGGGGGGGTCATCTGTGCCTCTTTGGAAAAGCACTTGCCCCCCCCCCCCCCCCCCACCACTGTGGTATAGAGATAAAGCCCTTGTTGTTCTTTGATAAGGCAGACAGGGGAGAAAAAACAGAATGGGGAAAGAGGGGGGGGGAATCTTGGCTCAAAGGAGGCCCCCAGCGCTGCCAAAAAACACAGATCCACAAACAGCTTACCAGTTCATTTAGGACAATCAGAGGGTTGACTAAACTAAATCCTTACAATTAAAACGCTGAAAGAGGAAGTGCTTTATGATGTCATTATGAGCAAAAAAGGAAGAAAGAAAAGTATTTCCGTCATTAAATGGAGTTTATGTGTGGGTGTGTATTAATGAGCATTGAAAAGACATATTTCCAGGACTACCACCAGCGTGTGGTGAGAATTCTCCTTTATACTTCACGGTCACTAAACACCTCGAAGATTTCTTTATATTGTGCTAATCGCCTCAAGTAAATTACTTGTCAAGCTTGTCAGTCGATTACCCTTCTTCCCAAAAAAAACTGAAGCCAAAAGTATTCAATTGGCCTTAAGGTTAGGTAAAGGTTTGATAGGATCAATAAGAGAAGGGACTGTTTAGTAAGTCCATCTGTTAAAGATAACATGGCCCAGCAATTTATTCCACAAAGAAAGTCATTCAATTATATCAGACTTGGAATATCCTGTTTTTCTCAAATGTATTCAAGCTGTTGGCTTCACCGCCACATCAATGTCAAGCTGTTTGGCTTCACCTCCACATCAATGTCAAGCTGTTGGTTACGCCTCCACAGAAGTATAATTTGTCTACTCCATCACAGTAATATCTGTTGACTACTCCATCACAGTAATATCTGTTGACTACTCCATCACAGTAATATCTGTTGGCTACTCCATCACAGTAATATCTGTTGACTACTCCATCACAGTCATATCTGTTGACTACTCCATCACAGTAATATCTGTTGACTACTCCATCACAGTAATATCTGTTGGCTACTCCATCACAGTCATATCTGTTGGCTACTCCATCACAGTAATATCTGTTGGCTACTCCACCACAGTGATATCTGTTGACTACTCCATCACAGTAATATCTGTTGACTACTCCATCACAGTAATATCTGTTGACTACTCCATCACAGTAATATCTGTTGACTACTCCATCACAGTAATATCTGTTGGCTACTCCACCACAGTGATATCTGTTGACTACTCCATCACAGTAATATCTGTTGACTACTCCATCACAGTAATATCTGTTGACTACTCCATCACAGTAATATCTGTTGACTACTCCATCACAGTAATATCTGTTGACTACTCCATCACAGTAATATATTTTGGCTACTCCATCACAGTAATATATTTTGACTACTCCATCACAGTAATATCTGTTGACTACTCCATCACAGTCATATCTGTTGACTACTCCATCACAGTAATATCTGTTGGCTACTCCATCACAGTAATATCTGTTGACTACTCCATCACAGTAATATCTGTTGACTACTCCATCACAGTAATATCTGTTGACTACTCCATCACAGTAATATCTGTTGACTACTCCATCACAGTAATATCTGTTGACTACTCCATCACAGTAATATATGTAGGCTACTCCATCACAGTAATATCTGTTGGCTACTCCATCACAGTAATATCTGTTGACTACTCCATCACAGTCATATCTGTTGACTACTCCATCACATTCATATCTGTTGACTACTCCATCACAGTAATATCTGTTGACTACTCCATCACAGTAATATCTGTTGACTACTCCATCACAGTCATATCTGTTGACTACTCCATCACAGTAATATCTGTTGGCTACTCCATCACAGTAATATCTGTTGACTACTCCATCATAGTCATATATGTTGCCTACTCCATCACAGTAATATCTGTTGACTACTCCATCACAGTAATATCTGTTGACTACTCCATCATAGTCATATCTGTTGACTACTCCATCACAGTAATATCTGTTGACTACTCCATCACAGTAATATCTGTTGACTACTCCATCATAGTCATATCTGTTGACTACTCCATCACAGTAATATCTGTTGACTACTCCATCACATTCATATCTGTTGACTACTCCATCACAGTAATATCTGTTGACTACTCCATCACAGTAATATCTGTTGACTACTCCATCACAGTCATATCTGTTGACTACTCCATCACAGTCATATCTGTTGACTACTCCATCACAGTAATATCTGTTGACTACTCCATCACAGTAATATCTGTTGACTACTCCATCATAGTCATATCTGTTGGCTACTCCATCACAGTAATATCTGTTGACTACTCCATCACAGTCATATCTGTTGACTACTCCATCACAGTAATATCTGTTGACTACTCCATCACAGTAATATCTGTTGAGTACTCCATCATAGTCATATCTGTTGACTACTCCATCACAGTAATATCTGTTGACTACTCCATCACAGTCATATCTGTTGACTACTCCATCACATTCATATCTGTTGACTACTCCATCACAGTAATATCTGTTGACTACTCCATCACAGTAATATCTGTTGACTACTCCATCACAGTCATATCTGTTGACTACTCCATCACATTCATATCTGTTGGCTACTCCATCACAGTAATATCTGTTGGCTACTCCATCACAGTAATATCTGTTGACTACTCCATCACAGTCATATCTGTTGACTACTCCATCACAGTAATATCTGTTGACTACTCCATCACAGTAATATTTGTTGACTACTCCATCACATTAATGTCAAGTTTTTATAGAAGGGAAGGTACAGAATTATAGTTACAGAGTTTTGGCAGCTCCATGAGAAGCCGTCTGCATCCTAAATCACAACTTATTCCCTATATAGTACACTACTTTTGACCATGGCACACAGTGCTCTGTTCAAAAGCAGTGCACTATAGGGAATAGGGGGTCATTTGGGATGTAGTCACCCACTTCCTCTCCACATGTTTGTAATTTATTTGAGTCTTTCTGCTCCGACATTGACAGCCAGGATTGATTAAAACAAACAGCTGTCCTAAATACTTAGAACATAATCATAGCACGGAGCTTTGTTATCTCTGTCAGATGTTTATACAAACTGAATTCAGGACTTGTGCAAAGGTGTAAAAATATAAATCAACTTGAGTCATAAAATCTACACAAAAATAGTTTGAGAGAGGCTGAAGATAAGTCTAATGTTTATTTTAACAATAGGCTTCGTGTGCTTTTCACGGTTGGTCTTTCTTCGTAAGTATTGTGTTGAGAGAAAAGATATGGTGTGCGCATTGTTAAATCATTACTCCTTATTCTAAAGAACGTGCCAGAAATCCAGAAATCAAACACAAGCTGGTGTAAGAGATATCAAGACCAAACACAGTGCCAGTTAAACAGTGCCTTGAAAACTATGTGCATAGAGAGAGAGATACAAATAAAAAACACAGGAGAATCCAGCCAAGTTCTTTAACAAGCCAGCCCTATAAAAACTAAAGCCACTCTCTTGGTAGCAAACCAAACAATGTGCAGATGGACCTGAGATTCACGGTGGGGTGAGGGATTAGGAATCCCTTGAGGAGAGGAGTTACTGTAGATTAGCATATACTATACAGCACCTCATCCAAAGGAGAAGACACAGCTCAATGAGTTTACCTAGCTACCTTCTCCCGCCTATACACTTCTACATCCCAACATCACACGTGAGAGACAGAGAGAGAGAGAGAGAAACCATGTTGCATGATAACAGCAGGCTGCCTTCCAACCCCCCCCCCCCCCCCCCCCCCCTCCCCCCCATCCCCTTTGAATGATAAACAGGGTTCACGTTAGGAGTGGATGAGAGCATATATGAGTTGCTGTCTAAGATAAAGATCATCCTGGGATGCATCACCTTGACATGGACCAAATCTGTTTGGTGAATAAAAAAAATAATGTTTTTATCAACTAGCTATCTGCGAAAACAATGGCTCTATATATATACAGTGGGTTCATAAACTATTCATACACCTAGACAGCCTGAATTCAAAATGGATTAAATATAATTTTCTCACCTATCTACATACAATACCTCGCAATGTCAAAGTGAAAATGTGTTTTTAGAAATGTTTACAAAATTCATTTAAAAAATATATATATTTCAAACTTACATAAGTATTGACACCCTGAGTCGATACATGTTAGAACCAACTTTGGCAGCGATTACAACTGTGAGTCTTCCTGGGTAAGTCCCTAAGAGTTTTATACAAACAATTATTCAAACTCTGTCAACCTGGTTGTTTCTTTGCTACACAGCCATTTCCAAGTCTTGCCATACATTTTCAAGATGATTTAAGTAAAAACTGTAACTAGGCCACTCAGGAACATTCAATGTCATCTTGGTAAGCAAATCTAGTGTATATTTGCTGTTGTGTTTATTGTAGTTATTGTCCTGCTGAAAGGTGCATTTGTCTCCTAGTGTCTGTTGGAAAGCAGACTGAACCATGTTTTCCTCTAAGATTTTGCCTTTCCTAAGAAAAAAAAATGTTTATTCTGTACTGGCTTCGTTATTTTCACTCTGTCATTTAGGTTAGTATTGTGGAGTAACTACAATGTTGTTGATCCATCCTCAGTTTTCTCCTATCACAGCCATTAAACTCTGTAACTGTTTTAAAGTCACCATTGATCTCATGGTGAAAATTCCTGAGTGGTTTCTTTCCTCTCTGGCAACTGAGTTAGAAAGGACACCTGTATCTGTGTAGTAACTGTTTTGTATTGATACACCATCCAATGTGTTATTAATAACTTCACCACGCTTGAAGGACAAATTACAGAGGAGAACCTCTTGATGCAATTAAATCCTTTAAGATTTGGGAAAAATCAAAAGGCTAAATGGCATACCAGTTGAGTTATACCAAACCTTTTTTTTTATGTTTTCAGAGGACCGTTATTAGCATGTTTTAACCACTCCTAGAACAATTGTAGATTAACAGATACTCAACAAGAAGGTCTGATTTCATTATTACTGAAACAGGATCCAAGTGGTAAATATAAAGATATCCAGTCCATTGAAAAATGTGGAGTTTCCTTACACTTCAGTGTTGTGATGCGAAATTTTTAGCAAAATGCATAGCACATAGAATTAATAAGGTATTGTCGGATATTATTCATCGTAATCAGACAGTTTTTTCTTTGTACATGGATGATACATTGGAGATAATATAAGACGAGTACTGGAAACAATAGAACACTATGAAAAAAACAGGTCTGGTATTCATAACTGACTGTAATATTTCAAATTTGGAGAATCTCTGAATACTTATTCTCATAAAATATTAAACTGTCAAGATGAGGTTGTCCACTATCGGCAAATCTATTTAATATGGCCATTGAAATGTTAGCTATTAAAACCAAACAATAATATCAACGGCTTAGAAATACAGGGCTTAAAAACAAACATTATTTGCCGATAATGAATGTTTTCTTCAAATCCACAATTTGGAAAGACCTCCACCACCTCATAGAGGATGAAAATACTTTTCTAACCTCTCTGGATTGAAACCAAACTATGATCAGTTTCCTATATTACGTATTGGATCACACAAAAATACAACCATTGTGTTACCGTGTAGTTGACCAATAAAATGGTCTGATGGTGATGTGGACAGACTCGGTATACATATCCCGAAAGAAAGAAATTATCTCACTACAGTACATTTTAATAGAAAGTTTGCAAAAAGATCTTGCTACCAGAAATACCTATCCATCTGTGGAAAAACCACCCTGATTAACTCTTTAGTCATATCCCAGTTTACCCTGATTAACTCTTTAGTCATATCCCAGTTTACCCTGATTAACTCTTTAGTCATATCCCAGTTTACCCTGATTAACTCTTTAGTTATATCCCAGTTTACCCTAATTAACTCTTTAGTCATATCCCAGTTTACACTGATTAACTATTTAGTTATATCCCAGTTTACCCTAATTAACTCTTTAGTCATATCCCAGTTTACACTGATTAACTATTTAGTCATATCCCAGTTTACCCTGATTAACTCTTTAGTCATATCTCAATTTACCCTGATGAACTCTTTAGTCATATCCCAATTTACCCTGATTAACTCTTTAGTCATATCCCAGTTTACCCTGATTAACTCTTTAGTCATATTCCAGTTTACCCCGATTAACTCTTTAGTCATATCCCAGTTTAGCCTGATTAACTCTGTATTCATATCCCAGTTTACCCATTGTAAACTTTTTAGTCATATCCCAGTTTTCCTTGATTAACTCTTTAGTCATATCCCAGTTTACCCTGATTAACTCTTTAGTCATATCCCAGTTTACCCTGATTAACTCTTTAGTCATATCCCAGTTTACCCTGATTAACTCTTTAGTCATATCCCAGTTTACCCTGATTAACTCTTTAGTCATATCCCAATTTACCCTGATTAACTCTTTAGTCATATCCCAGTTTACCCTAATTAACTCTTTAGTCATATCCCAGTTTACCCTAATTAACTCTTTAGTCATATCCCAGTTTACCCTGATTAACTCTTTAGTCATATCCCAGTTTACCATAATTAACTCTTTAGTCATATCCCAGTTTACCCTAATTAACTCTTTAGTCATATCCCAGTTTACCCTGATTAACTCTTTAGTCATATCCCAGTTTACCCTGATTAACTCTTTAGTCATATCCCAGTTTACCCTGATTAACTCTTTAGTCATACCCCAGTTTACCCCCATTAACTATTTAGTCATATCCCAGTTTACCCTGATTAACTCTTTAGTCATATCTCAATTTACCCTGATTAACTCTTTAGTCATATCCCAGTTTACCCTAATTAACTCTTTAGTCATATCCCAATTTACCCTGATGAACTCTTTAGTCATATCCCAATTTACCCTGATTAACTCTTTAGTCATATTCCAGTTTACCCTGATTAACTCTTTAGTCATATTCCAGTTTACCTTGATTAACTCTTTAGTCATATTCCAGTTTAGCCTGATTAACTCTGTATTCATATCCCAGTTTACCCTGATTAACTCTTTATTCATATCCCAGTTTACCCTGATTAACTCTTTAGTCATATCCCAGTTTACCCTAATTAACACTTTAGTCATACCCCAGTTTACCCCGATTAACTCTTTAGTCATATCTCAGTTTACCCTGATTAACTCTTTCGTCATATCCCAGTATACCCCCATTAACTCTTTAGTCATATCCCAGTTTACCCTAATTAACTCTTTAGTCATATCCCAGTTTACCATGATTAACTCTTTAGTCATATCCCAATTTACCCTGATTAACTCTTTAGTCATATCCCAGTTTACCCTGATTAACTCTTTAGTCATATTCCAGTTTTCCCGATTAACTCTTTAGTCATATCCCAGTTTAGCCTGATTAACTCTGTATTCATATCCCAGTTTACCCATTGTAAACTCTTTAGTCATATCCCAGTTTTCCTTGATTAACTCTTTAGTCATATCCCAGTTTACCCTGATTAACTCTTTAGTCATATCCCAGTTTACCCTGATTAACTCTTTAGTTTAATCCCAGTTTACCCTGATTAACTCTTTAGTCATATCCCAGTTTACCCCGATTAACTCTTTAGTCATATCCCAATTTACCCTGATTATCTCTTTAGTCATATCCCAGTTTACCCTAATTAACTCTTTAGTCATATCCCAGTTTACCCTAATTAACTCTTTAGTCATATCCCCGTTTACCCTGATTAACTCTTTAGTCATATCCCAGTTTACCCTGATTAACTCTTTAGTCATATCCCAGTTTACCCTGATTAACTCTTTAGTCATACCCCAGTTTACCCCCATTAACTATTTAGTCATATCCCAGTTTACCCTGATTAACTCTTTAGTCATATCTCAATTTACCCTGATTAACTCTTTAGTCATATCCCAGTTTACCCTAATTAACTCTTTAGTCATATCCCAATTTACCCTGATGAACTCTTTAGTCATATCCCAATTTACCCTGATTAACTCTTTAGTCATATCCCAGTTTACCCTGATTAACTCTTTAGTCATATTCCAGTTTACCTTGATTAACTCTTTAGTCATATTCCAGTTTAGCCTGATTAACTCTGTATTCATATCCCAGTTTACCCTGATTAACTCTTTATTCATATCCCAGTTTACCCTGATTAACTCTTTAGTCATATCCCAGTTTACCCTGATTAACTCTTTAGTCATATCCCAGTTTACCCTAATTAACACTTTAGTCATACCCCAGTTTACCCCGATTAACTCTTTAGTCATATCTCAGTTTACCCTGATTAACTCTTTCGTCATATCCCAGTTTACCCCCATTAACTATTTAGTCATATCCCAGTTTACCCTGATTAACTCTTTAGTCATATCTCAATTTACCCTGATTAACTCTTTAGTCATATCCCAGTTTACCCTAATTAACTCTTTAGTCATATCCCAGTTTACCATGATTAACTCTTTAGTCATATCCCAATTTACCCTGATTAACTCTTTAGTCATATCCCAGTTTACCCTGATTAACTCTTTAGTCATATTCCAGTTTTCCCGATTAACTCTCTAGTCATATCCCAGTTTAGCCTGATTAACTCTGTATTCATATCCCAGTTTACCCATTGTAAACTCTTTAGTCATATCCCAGTTTTCCTTGATTAACTCTTTAGTCATATCCCAGTTTACCCCGATTAACTCTTTAGTCATATCCCAATTTACCCTGATTATCTCTTTAGTCATATCCCAGTTTACCCTAATTAACTCTTTAGTCATATCCCAGTTTACCCTAATTAACTCTTTAGTCATATCCCCGTTTCCCCTGATTAACTCTTTAGTCATATCCCAGTTTACCCTGATTAACTCTTTAGTCATATCCCAGTTTACCCTGATGAACTCTTTAGTCATATCCCAGTTTCCCCTGATTAATTCTTTAGTGATATCCCAGTTTACCCCGATTAACTCTTTAGTCATATCCCAGTTTACCCTGATTAACTCTTTATTCATATCCCAGTTTACCCATTGTAAACTCTTTAGTCATATCCCAGTTTTCCTTGATTAACTCTTTAGTTATATCCTAGTTTACCCTAATTAAGTCTTTACTCATATCCCAGTTTACCCTGATTAACTCTTTAGTCATATCCCAGTTTACCCTGATTAACTCTTTCATCATATCCCAGTTTACCCCGATTAACTCTTTAGTCATATCCCAGTTTACCCTAATTAACTCTTTAGTCATATCCCAGTTTCCCCTGATTAACTCTTTAGTCATATCCCAGTTTCCCTTGATTAACTCTTTAGTCATATCCCAGTTTACCCTGATTAACTCTTTAGTCATATCCCAGTTTACCCTGATTAACTCTTTAGTCATATCCCAGTTTACCCCGATTAACTCTTTAGTCATATCCCGGTTTACCCTGATTAACTCTTTGGTCATATCCCAGTTTACCCTAATTAACTCCTTAGTCATATCCCAGTTTACCCCGATTAACTCTTTAGTCATATCCCAGTTTACCCTGATTAACTCTTTAGTCATATCCCAGTTTACCCTAATTAACTCTTTAGTCATATCCCAGTTTACCCTGATTAACTCTTTAGTCATATCCCAGTTTACCCTGATTAACTCTTTAGTCATATCCCAGTTTAGCCTGATTAACTCTTTAGTCATTTCCCAGTTTACCCCGATTAACTCTTTAGTCATATCCCAATTTACCCTAATTAACTCTTTAGTCATATCCCAGGTTCCCCTGATTAACTCTTTAGTCATATCCCAGTTTACCCTGATTAACTCTTTAGTCATATCCCAGTTTACCCTGATTAACTCCTTAGTCATATCCCAGTTTACCCCGATTAACTCTTTAGTCATATCCCAATTTACCCTAATTAACTCTTTAGTCATATCCCAGTTTACCCTGATTAACTCTTTAGACATATCCCAGTTTACCCCGATTAACTCTTTAGTCATATCCCAATTTACCCTAATTAACTATTTACTCATATCCCAGTTTCCCCTGATTAACTCTTTAGTCATATCCCAGTTTCCCCTGATTAACTCTTTAGTCATATTCCAGTTTACCCTGATTAACTCTTTAGTCATATCCCAGTTTCCCCTGATTAACTCTTTAGTCATATTCCAGTTTACCCTGATTAACTCTTTAGTCATATCCCAGTTTCCCCTGATTAACTCTTTAGTCATATCCCAGTTTACCCTGATTAACTCTTTCATCATATCCCAGTTTACCTATTGTCTTATGGTCTTGCTTACACCTAGCCAAAATGTTCCCCTTTTTTTGCATCTTCAAGCCATACGAAAAGAAACAGGTGTTTTTCTATAATGAATATGAATTCGGAGGGCAGAAACATTCAAATATTAAAGCATTAGCTCTCACTAAACGTGTCATTCATACAAAAGTTATCCATAAAACAAGTTCTCTAGCAGATTAGTAGGAATGTCTCACCTTCATCCCTTTCTTCAGATTACAACTTTTAGTTGATCTCCAAAATATCGCTATTTTTAAAACAAGCCATTGAAAATTGGTTTCAATTTCAGTTTAATCCACCAGAAAATACAGAATAAATAATATAACAAATATTGTTTTAAACTCAAATATACTCATTGATTTAAAAAACTCATTATAAAATTATAAAAATAGGTATAATCTTTGTAAATTATATCATAAATAGGACTGGTGGTATTATGCCAAGAATGTGAAAAGCTGTCATCAAGCCAAAGGGTGGCTACTATGAAGAACACTTTGCTTACTACATCCTTCCATACGGGTTATGTCATAGTTTTGATGTCTTCACTACTCTTCTACAATGTAGAAAATAGTTTTAAAAAATAAAATAAAGAAAAATCCTTGAATGAGTAGGTGTGTCCAAACCTTTGACTGATACTGTATAAATAGTGGATTTTAGTAGTATGTCCTTCTCCGTAGACCACTTATATCAGTGAACTATGTCTTGATCTACTGCAGTTTCACAGCAAGGAGGATCTAAAACATGGCAAAAATAAACCAGAGCACCATTCACCAACAACAATCTCTCCACAGTCCAGATCATAGTGCAAGCCTGCTCAGTTATAGAACAAGTATATTTTGCACTCTGCATCCCTGCAATGTACGGTTGAGATGAAGCCTGAAGAAACCGTTGTCCTTGTTAAATATTGTGGAAATGCATCACTTTTATATGATTCATATGAATATCAATTGTCCTTGTCAGGGCAGTAATTACCTCATCATTAGAGCTCTGGCCAGGAGAACTATGTAATGGAGGAGGGTCAGTGAACCAGTCACGAGATGAGTAACCTTTACTGAGACCTGGAGACCTGGATTAGCTCTCCAAGCTAAAGGCTAGACTTTAGTTCAAACGGGTTAACACTGTATTGTGCTGAGTCTTGCAGGAGGTCCGGGTTTCATCCCTGCCGGGCAGATACGGACTAGCTCATGGCTTTACATATACAATTCAGTGAACTGAACTTGGGGTTAAGTGTTTCAATATACAATATGTGAGAAAAAAATAGATTTATTGTAAGAAAACGAAAAGTTTAAAATAGATGAAAGGTAACAAAAGACACGAAGGTCATGTGTCGCAATATAATTCCATTTGCTGCTATGTGGTCTGGCCGCTGTGGAAGCGGGGGGGTGGGGGGGGGGGTGGTGCTGTGTCCTTTGTTGCCGTAGAAACAAGTCAGGTAGAGCTGTGCCATCAAATGTAGAGAAACTGAGAGAATTTGAAAAGAACATTGTTTCCACATCGCTGAGTCTTACTTAAACTTTGAATTAGAAACTATAAAATCAAGCAATCCAAACAGAGAACGTAACACATTTCTTCAATTTCAAGCTCTGAATTGTACGTATTTGGGCACCTTCAGGGCTTTGATGTGGTACAAAGCAGCTCTTGAAGAAAACAACATTATTGTGAAGAAGAGTTGTCCTTTCATGACAATTAAAGAATTACCCCATGCATGGAAGAAAAAAGACAGATCTAACACCTTACAAACAACTCACAAAGTGAAATCTGCTTTAAAAGGAATGGTTTTTGGTTGAAGCTACTTGTATTTCATTGACCTGACTAATGAAAAAAGCGAAACAACAACTCTGTCCTTTCATTAAACATTATTGTTAAAGTCAGGCTGAAAACAGTGTCTTCAATTAAACATTATTGTTAATGTCAGGCTGAAAACAGTGTCTTCAATTAAACATTATTGTTAATGTCAGGCTGAAAACAGTGTCTTCAATTAAACATTATTGTTAATGTCAGGCTGAAAACAGTGTCTTCAATTAAACATTATTGTTAATGTCAGGCTGAAAACAGTGTCTTCAATTAAACATTATTGTTAATGTCAGGCCGAAAACAGTGTCTTCAATTAACCCTTATTGTTAATGTCAGGCTGAAAACAGTGTCTTCAATTAAACATTATTGTTAATGTCAGGCTGAAAACAGTGTCTTCAATTAAACATTATTGTTAATGTCAGGCTGAAAACTGTCTTCAATTAAACATTATTGTTAATGTCAGGCTGAAAACAGTGTCTTCAATTAAACATTATTGTAAATGTCAGGCTGAAAACAGTGTCTTCAATTAAACATTATTGTAAATGTCAGGCCGAAAACAGTGTCTTCAATTAAACATTATTGTTAATGTCAGGCCGAAAACAGTGTCTTCAATTAAACATTATTGTTAATATCAGGCAGAAAACAGTGTCTTCATTTACAATCTTTATCGGCTGTCTTGTTCTTTGTTTCAAAGTTAAACTGACAGGAAGCGACGTGCTCATATCATAGGATTAATGGACGAAGAACATGGCATGGATCTCCTTCATGTATATGTACATGGAGTGGTTCCACTTCCTGAGTGTTTGCCTTAGCGTGAATATAATTGGCTGTAAGGATGTGTAAAATGCATTGGGAAACTGTTAGGAAATGGAGTGCAGTAGTGTTAGACTTACGTTAGCAGGGGTTATCTTGCCGAGATGACACACCTCCTGTAATAACACAAGGTAAACAAAGTTATTGCACATTGTCCATGATTACATGCAATGCTGCATTCAACCACACTATTGACTTTAGATGTGATTAAGAGTCCAGACTTAAATATTTCTTTTTATATGGAATATCATCCCCAGGGAGACAATTGGTGTCAAATGTTATTTTTGTTATTTTGTCTGGTTGACGTGGGAAAACTCTCCGATAAATGTTTGCGATTATAAGCAGGTCAAAGTTCATCTATAAGCATCCTGTTTCAGAAAAACAATCTAGTCTTCAGATCTATATTGATTTCTTAGGAAGAGCAAAAAAAAAGGTTGTAAGTCAAATTGTTAATACCGCTCCGATGGAAAATACACCCTCGTAAGAAATATTCAATGCAGAACCTGACATCACCACGACAACACAAGTCAATAATAACTGACACTCTGATGAAGATGTGTTGGCATGTCAGCGGTGAAGAAGCACTGAATTTCAAATGAAGCATAAACAATTAACAATAAAACAATGACAAGCTTCTAAATTGAGAACAAAAGAGGCACGCAAGGCTGCAGAATAGAGCATCCTCTCCCAGGGGACCAGATAACAGCTCATTGAGAGATAACAGTATTACATTTTTAATCACCAAATTTGTTTTTCTTTGTACTGTGTATAATAATCTGACTACATGACTTGATTTGCAAAGAAAAAAAGAGAGATTTGAGGATGAAGGGAAACATTGATGAGGAAAACAAGCCGAGAGGGTTACTGACTGAGGACTGAGGGAGAAGAGGAACTGATGACGACAAGCTGAGAGAGTTACTGACTGAGGACTGAGGGAGAAGGGGAACTGATGACGACAAGCTGAGAGGGTTACTGACTGAGGACTGAGGGAGAAGGGGAACTGATGACGACAAGCTGAGAGGGATACTGACTGAGGACTGAGGGAGAAGGGTAACTGATGACGACAAGCTGAGAGGTTTACTGACTGAGGTCTGAGGGAGAAGGGTAACTGATGACGACAAGCTGAGAGGGTTACTGACTGAGGACTGAGGGAGAAGGGTAACTGATGAGGACAAGCTGAGAGGGTTACTGACTGAGGTCTGAGGGAGAAGGGTAACTGATGACGACAAGCTGAGAGGGTTACTGACTGAGGTCTGAGGGAGAAGGGGAACTGATGACGACAAGCTGAGAGGGTTACTGACTGAGGTCTGAGGGAGAAGGGGAACTGATGACGACAAGCTGAGAGAGTTACTGACTGAGGGAGAAGGGGAACTGATGACGACAAGCTGAGAGGGTTACTGACTGAGGACTGAGGGAGAAGGGGAACTGATGACGACAAGCTGAGAGGGTTACTGACTGAGGTCTGAGGGAGAAGGGTAACTGATGACGACAAGCTGAGAGGGTTACTGACTGAGGTCTGAGGGAGAAGGGGAACTGATGACGACAAGCTGAGAGGGTTACTGACTGAGGTCTGAGGGAGAAGGGGAACTGATGACGACAAGCTGAGAGAGTTACTGACTGAGGGAGAAGGGGAACTGATGACGACAAGCTGAGAGGGTTACTGACTGAGGACTGAGGGAGAAGGGGAACTGATGACGACAAGCTGAGAGGGTTACTGACTGAGGTCTGAGGTTGAAAGGAAACATTGATGAGGACAAGCTGAGAGGGTTACTGACTGAGGTCTGAGGTTGAAAGGAAACATTGATGAGGAGAACAAACTACGAGAGTTACTGACTGACAGTTGAGGTTGAAGGGAAACATTGATTGAAGATGAAAAGCTGAGAGAGTTACTGACTGAGGTGAATGATTAAAGAGTCCTGCATCAACACATTAAGAAACCACAGCACTAAGGTGAATGATGAACAGGAACTAGGAAGCGAGTATATTTATACAGGATGTACAGTATATGTCAACAAGTCAAGAGACCACACACCAAACTTTGCATTTCCTTTACCAATTTGCAGGCGAACCATAAGAATGCTTTGGTGAAGTTAAACTGTGTTCGTGTCTCACAGCAGTGAAAAATAGAGCAACCTGTTAACATTCAGAAATGCGACTTAGCCTGCGGTCTGGCTAGCCAGAGGACCATACAGTATGTGTGTGCAGCCCAATAGCGGAAAATGGCAATACGTCATTGGAGCACTGCCGGTGTCCCAAATGACATCCTATTCCCTAAATATAGTGTGCTACGTTTGACCAGGATCCATAATTCCCTTTTTAAAATTAGTGCACTATATAGGAAATAGTGTGTCATTTGGGTCTCAAACACTCTTTTCTGAGGGTAGCAGTGGGGGATTGGAAAAGAGAAAGGGGGGAATACCTAGTCAGTTGTCCAACTGAATGCGTTCAACTGAAATGTGTCTTCCGCATTTAACCCAACCCCTCTGAATTAGAGATTAATCGCAGGACGGGTATAGATAGTGAAATCATTTAAGGTTTAGAGGTAAATGGGGTAGAAGGTCAAATGTACTTCTGAAGATTACTAGGTTGTTGAGGGCCAACACTGCCACGTGACTCCTTCCATCAGACAGAGTAAGAAATGAGTAATCAACCTAAATTAACGAGCAAATAATTGGTCAAATCATGAAAGGAACTGTGGTAGTGTTATGTCAGAAGAGATGTGTTGTAGATCAGACGTTTGATTGATCTGAACTGCCTGTTTATAGGACATCTAAAGCTCATCTGATTACCTCATTCTAGTCTAACATTAGGTATCTAGATCAGTTTAACTGGATCCCCTCAGAGTAATAGTGGGCTGTAGTTGGTCCACTTAGCTAGCGTTAATATTTTCTTGCCATTGAGACTGAAACATGACTTTTTTTTTTTTACTTTTTAAAAAAATTATTTAATGCATCAAATATGAAGACAAAGTTAGGAACTGACATTCTGTACTTGTCAACATTGTTTGAAGAAGTGTTTAATGTAAATTCTCAACCGTACATTTTCGGTAAGTAGCTGTAGTTACGTTTGGTACTATGTATTATTCAACATTTACGACGTAAATAGCTTTGTGTTACAGACCTTCACCGACCAATTAAAATGTGTGATACCGTGACACAGTTGAACAGAGAAAGTTCTTCAAAAAGTGACCTACTGTAATGTAGGTTTAGTTTTCTAGCAAATTTCTATCACAGTTTACAAGGAGAGAATCATGTGTGATCCGTCTCTGTAGTGCTGGGTCGCTGACCCTCTCCTCTCCATCTTTACGCCTCTCCAGACCACTGGTTTCCAAGCATCCACAGCCATGCCTGGTAGAGAGATGGAGATAAGTGCATGTGATGCTTACCCACATCAAAGCGGTGGAAGAGTGTCTTAGCGAGCAGAGGCAGTGGAGCTCGAAACGCAGCTTTGATCATTCTCAGCTTTCTGATCATTAAAATATTGGATAAATAATTGATTAAAACCAGAGCTCTGTATCCCAATTTATTCCAACCTTGACACTCGTCTTGTCTTTCGCTTTATATCAATAAGTCTGTGGGTACAACTCTGAGAGGAACATGGATGAATTTGTGCCTCTCCATTCAGAGTCTTTAAATAATACATAAAACATCACCAACTGACATCACTTACAGTCTGTAGATATAATATGAACAACAATCATATTGTTCAAGGGCACATACACTATCCCCATTGTTGATACTGTATGGGTATAACCCTTGTTCTCCCGTGACGATATGGGTATAACCCTTGTTCTCCCGTGACGATATGGTTATAACCCTCGTTCTCCCGTGACGATATGGTTATAACCCTCGTTCTCCCGTGATGATATGGTTATAACCCTCGTTCTCCCGTGACGATACGGTTATAACCCTCGTTCTCCCGTGATGATATGGTTATAACCCTCGTTCTCCCGTGATGATATGGTTATAACCCTCGTTCTCCCGTGATGATATGGTTATAACCCTCGTTCTCCCGTGATGATATGGTTATAACCCTCGTTCTCCCGTGACGATATGGTCAATAACCCTCGTTCTCCCGTGATGATATGGTCAATAACCCTCGTTCTCCCGTAATGATATGGTTATAACCCTCGCTCTCCCTTGATGATATGGTTATAACCCTCGTTCTCCGTGACGATATGGTTATAACCCTTGTTCTCCCGTGACAATACGGTTATAACCCTCGTTCTCCCGTGACGATATGGTTATAACCCTCGTTCTCCCGTGATGATATGGTTATAACCCTCGTTCTCCCATGACGATATGGTTATAACCCTCATTCTCCAGTGACAATATGGTGATAACTCTCGTTCTCCCGTGACGATATGGTTATAACCTCCGTTCTCCCGTGATGATATGGTTATAACCCTCGTTCTCCCGTGATGATATGGTTATAACCCTCAATCTCCTGTGAAGATATGGTTATAACCCTCGTTCTCCCGTGACAATATGGTTATAACCCTCATTCTCCCGTGACGATATGGTTATAACCCTCGTTCTCCCGTGACGATATGGTTATAACCCTTGTTCTCCCGTGACGATATGGTTATAACCCTTGTTCTCCCGTGATGATATGGTTATAACCCTCGTTCTCCCGTGACGATATGGTCATTAACCCTTGTTCTCCCGTGATGATATGGTTATAACCCTCGTTCTCCCTTGATGATATGGTTATAACCCTCGTTCTCCCTTGATGATATGGTTATAACCCTCGTTCTCCCGTGATGATATGGTTATAACCCTCGTTCTCCCTTGATGATATGGTTATAACCCTCGTTCTCCCTTGATGATATGGTTATAACCCTCGTTCTCCCGTGATGATATGGTTATAAACAAATTGATGGTCACACCAGATACTGACTGGTATTCTGATCCTCTCCCATATTTTGTTTTTCAAGGTATCTGTGACCAACAGATGCATATCTGTATTCCCAGTCATGTGAACTTCATAGATTACAGCCTAATACATTTACTTAAATTGTCTGATTTCCTTCATTTGCACACACTGTATATATACATGCTTTTCTTTCCTACTGTATTATTGACTGTATGTTTTGTTTATTCCATGTGTAACTCTGCGTTGTTGTATGTGTCGAACTGCTTTGCTTTATCTTGGCCAGGTCGCAGTTGTTAATGAGAACTTGTTCTCAACTGGCCTACCTGGTTTAAATAAAGGTGAAATAACTCAAATAAAAAAAAGATTTGAGCTGTAAAATCTTCAAAATTAAAAATATATATATATTTTTTATTCAGTATAGATTTCATGTCATTTTATATTTACCCGACAACCCAAGGTGAGTACAACAATGGTTTAGTTTACTGTGAACATGTTACTTAGTAACAATTTCAAGTGAAATGTATCGATCACTGTGGCTTTTTAGAGTCAATATTCTAACTGTAAAATTATATATTCCTACTACATGTGAAGAAAGCCTTCATGGTTACATTATTACTGGTAGAGGCAGTTTAGACCCCAAAACAGACACTGACTTTTGCCGAAAACGTCCTTCTCAGACTGTTAGCTAACGTTTCCAGCTAACACAAAACAAATGTAATGTGTTAACATTAGCTAACATTTGCAAACTATTTCCCTCATTGAACTCATCGCCTGTTTTATTTTCTTTCCAGCCTTGTGTCTTCGTGTCTTTCTTTACAGAAAGTATATCTATCTACCTGTATAGATGAAAATGGTAAATTGCTAACATAATAATATCTGTTTTTCCTAAAGTGTGTTTTGGCAATCCTTGCAACCTAATGTGTGGTGTTTGTCTGGCAATTTGTTTGCGGTGCCACAGAGTACTGTACTGTGGTTGTTTCACCAGCCAATCCTACATCTGTCTGTGGTTGTTTCACAAGCCAACCCTACCTATCTGTTGTTATCTGTCGTTGCATAGGTCACAGGAGTCAGAGAAGCCTTTGCATGTTTACTATGAGTGAGAAACATCGACAGGGGACGCCCACAGTCCCCTGGGCACTGCGTTTATTATCTAACTTTCCCAAGCATCTGTACAGTACAGGACCATGTCAAAGGAGATCACAAATCTGGCAGGGCTGAAGGATAAAGGTTTGAATGTTTTGAAGGCTGAAGAGTTCACAGTGTAGTAAATGAGATCTGTGTACTGTCTGTCTAGGGCAGTAAGTAGAGATCTGTGTACTGTCTGTCTAGGGCAGTAAGTGGAGATCTGTGGACTGTCTGTCTAGGGCAGTAAGTAGAGATCTGTGTATTGTCTGTCTAGGGCAGTAAGTGAAGATCTGTGGACTGTCTGTCTAGGACAGTAAGTGAAGATCTGTGTACTGTCTGTCTAGGGCAGTAAGTGAAGATCTGTGTACTGTCTGTCTAGGGCAGTAAGTGAAGATCTGTGTACTGTCTGTCTAGTGTAACGGCGTTCTTCGTTTGTCGAAAGAGAGTCGGACCGAAATGCAGCGTGGTGGTTAATCATGATCTTTAATGAGGAAATGGTGACGATACATGAAATAACTAATAAATACAAAAACAACAAACGGAACGTGAAACCTAATTACAGCCTATCTGGTGAAACTACACAGAGACAGGAACAATCACCCACAAAAGACAAAGCGAAACTCAGGCTACCTAAATACGGTTCCCAATCAGAGGCAACGAGAATCACCTGACTGCTGATTGAGAACCGCCTCAGGCAGCCAAGCCTATACAACACCCCTAATCAGCCGCGATCCCAAATACTACAAACCCCAATACGAATTACAACAACATAAACCCCTGTCACACCCTGGCCTGACCAAATATATAACGAAAACACAAAACACTAAGACCAAGGCGTGACATCTAGGGCAGTAAGTGAAGATCTGTGTACTGTCTGTCTAGGGCAGTAAGTGAAGATCTGTGTACTGTCTGTCTAGGGCAGTAAGTAAAGATCTGTGTACTGTCTGTCTAGGGCAGTAAGTGAAGATATGTGTACTGTCTGTCTAGGGCAGTAAGAGAAGATATGTGTACTGTCTGTCTAGGGCAGTAAGTGAACATCTGTGTACTGTCTGTCTAGGACAGTAAGTGAATATCTGTGTACTGTCTGTCTAGGGCAGTAAGTGAAGATCTGTGTACTGTCTGTCTAGGGCAGTAAGTGAAGATATGTGTACTGTCTGTCTAGGGCAGTAAGTAAAGATCTGTGTACTGTCTGTCTAGGGCAGTAAGTGAAGATATGTGTACTGTCTGTCTAGGGCAGTAAGAGAAGATATGTGTACTGTCTGTCTAGGGCAGTAAGTGAACATCTGTGTACTGTCTGTCTAGGACAGTAAGTGAATATCTGTGTACTGTCTGTCTAGGGCAGTAAGTATAGATCTGTGTACTGTCTGTCTAGGGCAGTAAGTGAAGATATGTGTACAGTCTGTCTAGGGCAGTAAGTAAAACACTGTGAATTGTCTGTCTAGGGCAGTAAGTGAAGATCTGTGTTCTGTCTGTCTAGGGCAGTAAGTGAAACACTGTGAATTGTCTGTCTAGGGCAGTAAGTGAAGATCTGTGAATTGTCTGTCTAGGGCAGTAAGCGAAACACTGTGAATTGTCTGTCTAGGGCAGTAAGTAAAACACTGTGAATTGTCTGTCTAGGGCAGTAAGTGAAACACTGTGAATTGTCTGTCTAAGGCAGTAAGTGATAACACTGTGAATTGTCTGTCTAGGGCAGTAAGTGAAACACTGTGAATTGTCCGTCTAGGGCAGTGAATTAAGATCTGAACATTTTGTTTTCTACTGAAAATGGAGTAGATTGGGAGAACGATATGAAATGTAGTGTATGATGCGATAAATTAAGTGTTAAGACATTGACTCCGGGGCCCTTGTACTCTTAATAGTTTAACACTAATGAGATCTGGGTGCTCCCTCCCTCCCTCCAGTCACTGCAGTCAGGCTGCTCACTTCACAGTTTATTTAACAGTGTAAATAACTTTAAAGATGTGAAGACAGAAGCAGAGAGAGCTCATCTTGGCTGAGCTGCCAAAGCAATCCCACTCATTTTCGTTTCCTATTACTTCAGTCGTGACCGGAGGATCTCTTTGGTGAGTAGCGAGTGGTGAGAACGGTTATAGTCAACTGCTGTTCAACTGTGTGAATTCTTTGAAATGACGGTCAAGACCGAGCTGTGTCATGACAGCTCAGTACTCCAGTGTCAATGTGGGGCCGTGGACTTGTGCAACCGATAAGACGGGTTTGAGCTGCCTGTGTTTATTAACGTAGGGTAGGAGACGGCTCTCTCACAACTCAGTCGGCACTGTCAGTGTCAGTGTTTCATAGCTGCAGGCCTACTCCCGTCAGCTGACATTACTGTATGAACCTGACATGGCTTAAGTGTACATTCCTTACCATAACTTACATTTCTTGTGAACTTGAGATTGTAGATCAGTCTGTTTTACATTTTCAACAATACATCTACTAAAATGAAAATAAAATTGGCGAACAAACTTTTCACCGTTTCAATTTATGCTACTTTATTTGGGTTTTGTTCTTTTGCTTAACAACCTATAGCTAATTATTCACACTCAAATAAGGGAAGATCTCTTTACACGACAAGGGTTAAGAGGTGTGAATTCTGTCAGTTTGAGATATGCCACCCTGGCCTGAGTGCATAATGGGGTTGTAGTTTACTTTCATGTAGCAATATATAACATTTTGGGTGATCCGACCAAATTCACATATAAATACTCACATATGTGAGTTATAGATCTGTCATTCTCATCGAAACCAAGTCTAAAAACAATAGATCTGTTCTATGTGCTCTATTTCTATGCTTCCAGTTCTTAAATTGAGCTTTTGTGTCTTTGGGTTTTGAACACCAGCATCAAACAGCTGTTCATACTATATTTTTAGTTATGAGAAATATATTTCACAGCGCTTTAGATGGTACAATGATTTTCTACACTCTACTAGCTTTTTTGGTAACATAAACTCAATTGACGATTAGAGATTTAGCAACCAGGAAATGGCAGAGATTTAGCATTACGTGGTGAGTGTTTCCCCTTAACAATCCCTTTCTCTCAAAGCAGCAAGCCGTCCAGTAGGAGAGAGAGAGAGAGAGAGAGAGAGAGAGAGAGAGAGAGAATAATGCAGGCAGATTTAGGCCCATACCCGCTAATTTTCAAAATCCAGAAAAGAGACGTTCAATTCTACAACCACCTAAAAGGAAGAGATTCCCAAATCTTCCATATCAAAGCCATCACCTACAGAACAATGAACCTGGAGAAGAGCACCCTAAGCAAGCTGGTCCTGGGGCTCTGTTCACAAACACAAACAGACCCCACAGAGCCCCAGGACAGCAACACAATTAGAGCCAACCAAATCACGAGAAAACAAAAAGATGATTACTTGACACATTGGAAATAATTTCCCCAAAAAACAGAGCAAACGAGAATGCTATTTGGCCCTAAACAGAGTACACAGTGGCAGAATACCTGACTACTGTGACTGACTCAAAGCTTTGACTATGTACAGACTCAGTGAGCATAGCCTTGCTATTGAGAAAGGCAGCCTAAGGCAGACCTGGCTCTCAAGAGAAGACAGGCTATGTGCACACTGCCTACAAAATGAGGTGGAAACTGAGCTGCACTTCCTAACCTCCTGCCAAATGTATGAACATATTAGAGACACATATTTCCCACAGATTACACAGACCCACAAAGAATTTGAAAACAAATCCAATTTTGATCAACTCCCATATCCATTGGGTGAATTACCACAGTGTGCCATCACAAGACTTGAACAAGACTTGTGACCTGTTGCCACAAGAAAAGGGCAACCAGTGAAGAACACACACCATTGGAAATACAACCTAGTATATTTATGTTCAAAAATATATATTCCCATTTCTACTTAAACTATTTGCACATCATTACAACACATAATATGAATATTTGAAATGGCTTTATTTTTTTGGAACTTCTGTGAGTGTAATGTTTACTGTTACATTTGTATAGTTTATTTCACTTTTGTTACTGATCTATTTCACTGTTATCATACATTTCCCATGCTAATAAAGCACCCTTAAATTGAGTTGAAATGTAATATAATATAATTGAAATGTAATTGAATTGAAATAAATTGAATTGAAATTGAATTGCGATGCAACATATTGATTATCCTCAGTACCAGCGGCTAGCCCTTCCTGATTTCATTAGGCTGCCTGGTGTTAATTACTCCACACTCTAACCTTTCCCTGTTTCATTTGGACCGACAAAATTGGCTGAATTCAAGAAGAGGGCTATGTCCCAAATGGCACCATAATTTCATTTAGTGCACTACTTTTGACCAGATTCTTGTCAAAAGTGGTCCACTATAAAGGGAATAAGGTGCCATTTTGAACGCACTTGAGGTGAGAATAAAAGGCAGAGTAGCTTGACGTGTTTGTTGGATCCCTGAGCCGCCTCCCAAGCGGCGTCATAATTAAAAAATTCATCAATATTCTTCTTTGCTCATCAAATTATGCTGGAGAAGGAGGCTAAGAGGTCATTGTTTTGGAAGGGAGGACTCATTTATGACATCATCTCACTGGTCTGATCTGGTTAGTTGTTTAGGGAGTTACATCAGTCAAGTGGTTTTCATGTGTTTTATTTAAATACACAATTGGCTTTTTTACCAATTTGATCATCTTTATTTATTCATTTACTGTCTATTCTTTTCGTGGGACTTAACACCGTGATTTCAGAGTCTGTCTCAAAGGGCACTTCAACTCCTAAGGACTTTAAATGCAGGAATACATACACGTTGGGTTAAATGTAGGAATAATCATATGGTGCTTATATGATCTGGTATATACGTTTGTTTTGTTAGCTAAAAGAGAAAAATATACATAACATCTAATACTAACGTCACAGATGACATGATAAAATATGCTTTAGAAGATCACGATCACGATGATGACGATGGCGACAATGTCCTTTAATCCTTAAAATATATATTGAACAAAAAAATATAAACACAACATGTAAAGTGTTGGTTCCCATGTTTCATGAGCTGAAATAACAGATCCTAGAACTGTTTCATACGCACAGGAAAAGCTCATTTCTCTCAAATATGTTGCACACAAATTTGTTTACATCCCTGTTAGTGAGCATTTCTCCTTTTCCCACGTAATCCATCCACCTGACAGATGTGGCATATCAAGAAGCTGATTAAACAGCATGATCATTACACAGGTGCACCTTGTGCTGGGTGACAATGAAAGGCCACTCTAAAATGGGCAGTTTTGTACTACAACACAACGTCACAACTGTGCGCCTCCCGTCACAATTTTTTTTTAAACATTACAATACATTCATAACATATTTCACAACATATTAAGCGTGTGCCCTCAGGCCCCTACTCCACTACAACATATCTACAGTACTAAATTCATGTGTACGTGTGTGTTTAATGTGTACGCTACCGTGTGTGCGCATGCATGTGTCCGTACCTGTGTGTCACTTCAAAGTCCCCGCTGTTCAGGTGTATTTTCATCTGTTTTCTGAATGTAATTTTACTGCTTTCATCAGTTACCTGATGTGGAATAGAGTTCCATGTAGTCATGGCTCTATGTAGTACTGTGGAATAGAGTTCCATGTAGTCATGGCTCTATGTAGTACTGTGGAATAGAGTTCCATGTAGTCATGGCTCTATGTAGTACTGTGGAATAGAGTTCCATGTAGTCATGGCTCTATGTAGTACTGTGGAATAGAGTTCCATGTAGTCATGGCTCTATGTAGTACTGTGGAATAGAGTTCCATGTAGTCATGGCTCTATGTAGTACTGTGGAATAGAGTTCCATGTAGTCATGGCTCTATGTAGTACTGTGGAATAGAGTTCCATGTAGTCATGGCTCTATGTAGTACTGTGGAATAGAGTTCCATGTAGTCATGGCTCTATGTAGTACTGTGGAATAGAGTTCCATGTAGTCATGGCTCTATGTAGTACTGTGGAATAGAGTTCCATGTAGTCATGGCTCTATGTAGTAACTGTGGAATAGAGTTCCATGTAGTCATGGCTCTATGTAGTAACTGTGGAATAGAGTTCCATGTAGTCATGGCTCTATGTAGTAACTGTGGAATAGAGTTCCATGTAGTCATGGCTCTATGTAGTACTGTGGAATAGAGTTCCATGTAGTCATGGCTCTATGTAGTACTGTGGAGTAGAGTTCCATGTAGTCATGGCTCTATGTAGTACTGTGGAATAGAGTTCCATGTAGTCATGGCTCTATGTAGTACTGTGGAATAGAGTTCCATGTAGTCATGGCTCTATGTAGTAACTGTGGAATAGAGTTCCATGTAGTCATGGCTCTATGTAGTAACTGTGGAATAGAGTTCCATGTAGTCATGGCTCTATGTAGTAACTGTGGAATAGAGTTCCATGTAGTCATGGCTCTATGTAGTACTGTGGAGTAGAGTTCCATGTAGTCATGGCTCTATGTAGTACTGTGGAATAGAGTTCCATGTAGTCATGGCTCTATGTAGTACTGTGGAATAGAGTTCCATGTAGTCATGGCTCTATGTAGTACTGTGGAATAGAGTTCCATGTAGTCATGGCTCTATGTAGTACTGTGGAATAGAGTTCCATGTAGTCATGGCTCTATGTAGTAACTGTGGAATAGAGTTACATGTAGTCATGGCTCTATGTAGTACTGTGGAATAGAGTTCCATGTAGTCATGGCTCTATGTAGTACTGTGGAATAGAGTTCCATGTAGTCATGGCTCTATGTAGTACTGTGGAATAGAGTTCCATGTAGTTATGGCTCTATGTAGTACTGTGGAATAGAGTTCCATGTAGTCATGGCTCTATGTAGTACTGTGGAATAGAGTTCCATGTAGTCATGGCTCTATGTAGTACTGTGGAATAGAGTTCCATGTAGTCATGGCTCTATGTAGTACTGTGGAATAGAGTTCTATGTAGTCATGGCTCTATGTAGTACTGTGGAGTAGAGTTCCATTTAGTCATGGCTCTATGTAGTACTGTGGAGTAGAGTTCCATGTAGTCATGGCTCTATGTAGTACTGTGGAGTAGAGTTCCATGTAGTCATGGCTCTATGTAGTACTGTGGAATAGAGTTCCATGTAGTCATGGCTCTATGTAGTACTGTGGAATAGAGTTCCATGTAGTCATGGCTCTATGTAGTAACTGTGGAATAGAGTTCCATGTAGTCATGGCTCTATGTAGTACTGTGGAATAGAGTTCCATGTAGTCATGGCTCTATGTAGTACTGTGGAATAGAGTTCCATGTAGTCATGGCTCTATGTAGTACTGTGGAATAGAGTTCCATGTAGTCATGGCTCTATGTAGTACTGTGGAATAGAGTTCCATGTAGTCATGGCTCTATGTAGTACTGTGGAATAGAGTTCCATGTAGTCATGGCTCTATGTAGTACTGTGGAATAGAGTTCCATGTAGTCATGGCTCTATGTAGTACTGTGGAATAGAGTTCCATGTAGTCATGGCTCTATGTAGTACTGCGGAATAGAGTTCCATGTAGTCATGGCTCTATGTAGTACTGTGGAATAGTGTTCCATGTATTCATGGCTCTATGTAGTACTGTGGAATAGAGTTCCATGTAGTCATGGCTCTATGTAGTACTGTGGAGTAGAGTTCCATGTAGTCATGGCTCTATGTAGTACTGTGGAATAGAGTTCCATGTAGTCATGGCTCTATGTAGTACTGTGGAATAGAGTTCCATGTAGTCATGGCTCTATGTAGTACTGTGGAATAGAGTTCCATGTAGTCATGGCTCTATGTAGTACTGTGGAATAGAGTTCCATGTAGTCATGGCTCTATGTAGTACTGTGGAATAGAGTTCCATGTAGTCATGGCTCTATGTAGTACTGTGGAATAGAGTTCCATGTAGTCATGGCTCTATGTAGTACTGTGGAATAGAGTTCCATGTAGTCATGGCTCTATGTAGTACTGTGGAATAGAGTTCCATGTAGTCATGGCTCTATGTAGTACTGTGGAATAGAGGTCCATGTAGTCATGGCTCTATGTAGTACTGTGGAATAGAGTTCTATGTAGTCATGGCTCTATGTAGTACTGTGGAGTAGAGTTCCATGTAGTCATGGCTCTATGTAGTACTGTGGAATAGAGTTCCATGTAGTCATGGCTCTATGTAGTACTGTGGAATAGAGTTCCATGTAGTCATGGCTCTATGTAGTACTGTGGAATAGAGTTCTATGTAGTCATGGCTCTATGTAGTACTGTGGAGTAGAGTTCCATTTAGTCATGGCTCTATGTAGTACTGTGGAGTAGAGTTCCATGTAGTCATGGCTCTATGTAGTACTGTGGAGTAGAGTTCCATGTAGTCATGGCTCTATGTAGTACTGTGGAATAGAGTTCCATGTAGTCATGGCTCTATGTAGTACTGTGGAATAGAGTTCCATGTAGTCATGGCTCTATGTAGTAACTGTGGAATAGAGTTCCATGTAGTCATGGCTCTATGTAGTACTGTGGAATAGAGTTCCATGTAGTCATGGCTCTATGTAGTACTGTGGAATAGAGTTCCATGTAGTCATGGCTCTATGTAGTACTGTGGAATAGAGTTCCATGTAGTCATGGCTCTATGTAGTACTGTGGAATAGAGTTCCATGTAGTCATGGCTCTATGTAGTACTGTGGAATAGAGTTCCATGTAGTCATGGCTCTATGTAGTACTGTGGAATAGAGTTCCATGTAGTCATGGCTCTATGTAGTACTGTGGAATAGAGTTCCATGTAGTCATGGCTCTATGTAGTACTGTGGAATAGAGTTCCATGTAGTCATGGCTCTATGTAGTACTGCGGAATAGAGTTCCATGTAGTCATGGCTCTATGTAGTACTGTGGAATAGAGTTCCATGTAGTCATGGCTCTATGTAGTACTGTGGAATAGAGTTCCATGTAGTCATGGCTCTATGTAGTACTGTGGAGTAGAGTTCCATGTAGTCATGGCTCTATGTAGTACTGTGGAATAGAGTTCCATGTAGTCATGGCTCTATGTAGTACTGTGGAATAGAGTTCCATGTAGTCATGGCTCTATGTAGTACTGTGGAATAGAGTTCCATGTAGTCATGGCTCTATGTAGTACTGTGGAATAGAGTTCCATGTAGTCATGGCTCTATGTAGTACTGTGGAATAGAGTTCCATGTAGTCATGGCTCTATGTAGTACTGTGGAATAGAGTTCCATGTAGTCATGGCTCTATGTAGTACTGTGGAATAGAGTTCCATGTAGTCATGGCTCTATGTAGTACTGTGGAATAGAGTTCTATGTAGTCATGGCTCTATGTAGTACTGTGGAGTAGAGTTCCATGTAGTCATGGCTCTATGTAGTACTGTGGAATAGAGTTCCATGTAGTCATGGCTCTATGTAGTACTGTGTAGTAGAGTTCCATGTAGTCATGTCTCTATGTAGTACTGTGGAGTAGAGTTCCATGTAGTCATGGCTCTATGTAGTACTGTGGAATAGAGTTCCATGTAGTCATGGCTCTATGTAGTACTGTGGAATAGAGTTCCATGTAGTCATGGCTCTATGTAGTACTGTGGAATAGAGTTCCATGTAGTCATGGCTCTATGTAGTACTGTGGAGTAGAGTTCCATGTAGTCATGGCTCTATGTAGTACTGTGGAGTAGAGTTCCATGTAGTCATGGTTCTATGTAGTACTGTGGAATAGAGTTCCATGTAGTCATGGCTCTATGTAGTACTGTGTAGTAGAGTTCCATGTAGTCATGGCTCTATGTAGTACTGTGAAATAGAGTTCCATGTAGTCATGGCTCTATGTAGTACTGTGGAGTAGAGTTCCATGTAGTCATGGCTCTATGTAGTACTGTGAAATAGAGTTCCATGTAGTCATGGCTCTATGTAGTACTGTGGAGTAGAGTTCCATGTAGTCATGGCTCTATGTAGTACTGTGGAGTAGAGTTCCATGTAGTCATGGCTCTATGTAGTACTGTGGAATAGAGTTCCATGTAGTCATGGCTCTATGTAGTACTGTGGAATAGAGTTCCATGTAGTCATGGCTCTATGTAGTACTGTGGAATAGAGGTCCATGTAGTCATGGCTCTATGTAGTACTGTGGAATAGAGTTCTATGTAGTCATGGCTCTATGTAGTACTGTGGAGTAGAGTTCCATGTAGTCATGGCTCTATGTAGTACTGTGGAATAGAGTTCCATGTAGTCATGGCTCTATGTAGTACTGTGTAGTAGAGTTCCATGTAGTCATGTCTCTATGTAGTACTGTGGAGTAGAGTTCCATGTAGTCATGGCTCTATGTAGTACTGTGGAATAGAGTTCCATGTAGTCATGGCTCTATGTAGTACTGTGGAATAGAGTTCCATGTAGTCATGGCTCTATGTAGTACTGTGGAATAGAGTTCCATGTAGTCATGGCTCTATGTAGTACTGTGGAGTAGAGTTCCATGTAGTCATGGCTCTATGTAGTACTGTGGAGTAGAGTTCCATGTAGTCATGGTTCTATGTAGTACTGTGGAATAGAGTTCCATGTAGTCATGGCTCTATGTAGTACTGTGTAGTAGAGTTCCATGTAGTCATGGCTCTATGTAGTACTGTGAAATAGAGTTCCATGTAGTCATGGCTCTATGTAGTACTGTGGAGTAGAGTTCCATGTAGTCATGGCTCTATGTAGTACTGTGAAATAGAGTTCCATGTAGTCATGGCTCTATGTAGTACTGTGGAGTAGAGTTCCATGTAGTCATGGCTCTATGTAGTACTGTGGAGTAGAGTTCCATGTAGTCATGGCTCTATGTAGTACTGTGGAATAGAGTTCCATGTCGTCATGGCTCTATGTAGTACTGTGGAATAGAGTTCCATGTAGTCATGGCTCTATGTAGTACTGTGGAATAGAGTTCTATGTAGTCATGGCTCTATGTAGTACTGTGGAATAGAGTTCCATGTAGTCATGGCTCTATGTAGTACTGTGGAATAGAGTTCCATGTAGTCATGGCTCTATGTAGTACTGTGGAGTAGAGTTCCATGTAGTCATGGTTCTATGTAGTACTGTGGAATAGAGTTCCATGTAGTCATGGCTCTATGTAGTACTGTGTAGTAGAGTTCCATGTAGTCATGGCTCTATGTAGTACTGTGAAATAGAGTTCCATGTAGTCATGGCTCTATGTAGTACTGTGGAGTAGAGTTCCATGTAGTCATGGCTCTATGTAGTACTGTGAAATAGAGTTCCATGTAGTCATGGCTCTATGTAGTACTGTGGAGTAGAGTTCCATGTAGTCATGGCTCTATGTAGTACTGTGGAGTAGAGTTCCATGTAGTCATGGCTCTATGTAGTACTGTGGAATAGAGTTCCATGTCGTCATGGCTCTATGTAGTACTGTGGAATAGAGTTCCATGTAGTCATGGCTCTATGTAGTACTGTGGAATAGAGTTCTATGTAGTCATGGCTCTATGTAGTACTGTGGAATAGAGTTCCATGTAGTCATGGCTCTATGTAGTACTGTGGAATAGAGTTCCATGTAGTCATGGCTCTATGTAGTACTGTGGAATAGAGTTCCATGTAGTCATGGCTCTATGTAGTACTGTGGAATAGAGTTCCATGTAGTCATGGCTCTATGTAGTACTGTGGAATAGAGTTCCATGTAGTCATGGCTCTATGTAGTACTGTGGAATAGAGTTCCATGTAGTCATGGCTCTATGTAGTACTGTGGAATAGAGTTCCATGTAGTCATGGCTCTATGTAGTACTGTGGAATAGAGTTCCATGTAGTCATGGCTCTATGTAGTACTGTGGAATAGAGTTCCATGTAGTCATGGCTCTATGTAGTACTGTGGAATAGAGTTCCATGTAGTCATGGTTCTATGTAGTACTGTGGAATAGAGTTCCATGTAGTCATGGCTCTATGTAGTACTGTGGAATAGAGTTCCATGTAGTCATGGCTCTATGTAGTACTGTGGAGTAGAGTTCCATGTAGTCATGGCTCTATGTAGTACTGTGGAATAGAGTTCCATGTAGTCATGGCTCTATGTAGTACTGTGGAATAGAGTTCCATGTAGTCATGGTTCTATGTAGTACTGTGGAATAGAGTTCCATGTAGTCATGGCTCTATGTAGTACTGTGGAATAGAGTTCCATGTAGTCATGGCTCTATGTAGTACTGTGGAGTAGAGTTCCATGTAGTCATGGCTCTATGTAGTACTGTGGAATAGAGTTCCATGTAGTCATGGCTCTATGTAGTACTGTGGAATAGAGTTCCATGTAGTCATGGCTCTATGTAGTACTGTGGAATAGAGTTCCATGTAGTCATGGCTCTATGTAGTACTTTGGAATAGAGTTCCATGTAGTCATGGCTCTATGTAGTACTGTGGAATAGAGTTCCATGTAGTCATGGCTCTATGTAGTACTGTGGAATAGAGTTCCATGTAGTCATGGCTCTATGTAGTACTGTGGAATAGAGTTACATGTAGTCATGGCTCTATGTAGTACTGTGGAATAGAGTTCCATGTAGTCATGGCTCTATGTAGTACTGTGGAATAGAGTTCCATGTAGTCATGGCTCTATGTAGTAACTGTGGAATAGAGTTCCATGTAGTCATGGCTCTATGTAGTACTGTGGAATAGAGTTCTATGTAGTCATGCCTCTATGTAGTAACTGTGGAATAGAGTTCCATGTAGTCATGGCTCTATGTAGTACTGTGGAATAGAGTTCCATGTAGTCATGGCTCTATGTAGTACTGTGGAATAGAGTTCCATGTAGTCATGGCTCTATGTAGTACTGTGGAATAGAGTTCCATGTAGTCATGGCTCTATGTAGTACTGTGGAATAGAGTTCCATGTAGTCATGGCTCTATGTAGTACTGTGGAATAGAGTTCCATGTAGTCATGGCTCTATGTAGTACTGTGGAATAGAGTTCTATGTAGTCAGGGCTCTATGTAGTACTGTGGAATAGAGTTCTATGTAGTCATGGCTCTATGTAGTACTGTGGAATAGAGTTCCATGTAGTCATGGCTCTATGTAGTACTGTGGAATAGAGTTCCATGTAGTCATGGCTCTATGTAGTACTGTGGAATAGAGTTCCATGTAGTCATGGCTCTATGTAGTACTGTGGAATAGAGTTCCATGTAGTCATGGCTCTATGTAGTACTGTGGAATAGAGTTCCATGTAGTCATGGCTCTATGTAGTACTGTGGAATAGAGTTCCATGTAGTCATGGCTCTATGTAGTACTGTGGAATAGAGTTCCATGTAGTCATGGCTCTATGTAGTACTGTGCGCCTCCCATAGTCTTTTCAGCTCGGCGCATTCAATATGTCAGTACCTCTCACAAATACAAGTAGTGATGAAGTTGATCTCTCCTCCACTTTGAGCAAGGAGAGACTGACATACATATTATTAATGTTAGCTCTTTGTGTACATCCAGGGGCCAGCCGTGATGCCCTGTTCTGAGACAGTTGCAGTTTTCCTAAGTCCCTCTTTGTATCACCTGACCACACGACTGAACAGTAGTCCAGGTGCGCCAAAACTAGGACCAGTAGGACCTGCCTTGTTGATAGTGTTGTTAAGAAGGTAGAAACTAGGACCAGTAGGACCTGCCTTGTTGATTTTGTTGTTAAGAAGGTAGAAACTAGGGCCTATAGGACCTGCCTTGTTGATAGTGTTGTTAAGAAGGTAGAAACTAGGACCAGTAGGACCTGCCTTGTTGATAGTGTTGTTAAGAAGGTAGAAACTAGGGCCTATAGGACCTGCCTTGTTGATAGTGTTGTTAAGAAGGTAGAAACTAGGACCAGTAGGACCTGCCTTGTTGATGGTGTTGTTAAGAATGCAGAGCAGCACTTTATTATGGACAGATGTCTCCCAATCTTAGCTACTGTTGTACCAATATGTTTTGACCATGACAGTTTTGTCACCTCAAATGTCAAACCAAATCAAACTTTATTTGTCACATGCGCCGAATAAAACAAGTGTAGAGTTTACCGTTAAATGCTTTACTTACAAGCTCTTAGCCAACAGTGCAGTTCAAGAAGAGTATATTTACCAAATAAACTAAAGTAAAAAATAAAAAATTATAAAAAGTAACACAATAACCAGGCAGAATACAGGGGGTACCGGTACAGAGTCAATGTGGAGGCTATATACAGGGGGTACCGGTACCGAGTCAATGTGGAGGCTATATACAGGGGGTACCGGTACAGAGTCAATGTGGAGGCTATATACAGGGGGTACCGGTACCGAGTCAATGTGGAGACTATATACAGGGGGTACCGGTACCGAGTCAGTGTGGAGGCTATATACAGGGGGTACCGGTACCGAGTCAATGTGGAGACTATATACAGGGGGTACCGGTACCGAGTCAATGTGGAGGCTATATACAGGGGGTACCGGTACAGAGTCAATGTGGAGACTATATACAGGGGGTACCGGTACCGAGTCAGTGTGGAGGCTATATACAGGGGGTACCGGTACCGAGTCAGTGTGGAGGCTATATACAGGGGGTACCGGTACCGAGTCAGTGTGGAGGCTATATACAGGGGGTACCAGTACCGAGTCAATGTGGAGACTATATACAGGAGGTACCGGTACAGAGTCAATGTGGAGGCTATATACAGGGGGGTACTGGTACCGAGTCAGTGTGGAGGCTATATACAGGGGGTACCGGTACCGAGTCAGTGTGGAGGCTATATACAGGGGGTACCGGTACCGAGTCAGTGTGGAGGCTATATACAGGGGGTACTGGTACCGAGTCAGTGTGGAGGCTATATACAGGGGGTACCGGTACCGAATCAGTGTGCGGGGGTACAGGTTAGTTGAGGTAATCTTTACATTTAGGTATTGGTGAAGTGACTATGGATAATAAACAGCAAGTAGTAGCAGTGTACAAAACAATAGTCCGGTGACCATATGGTTAGTTGTTCAGCTTATTGCTTGAGGGTAGAAGCTGTTCAAGAGCCTTTAAGCCCTAGTCTTGGCGCTCCGGTAGCGCTACTGCTGCGGTAGCAGAGAAAACAGTCTATGACTTGGGTGACTGGAGACTGACAATTTTATGGTATTTCCTCTGACACCGTCTGTTATATAGGTCCTTGATGGCAGGAAGCTTACGCACTACCCTCTGTAGCGCCTTACGGTCAGATGCCGAGCAGTTGCCATACCAGGGTGGTGATGCAACCAGTCAAGATGCTCTCGATGGTGCAGCTGTAGAACTTTTTGAGGATCTGGGGAGCCATGACAAATCTCCGGAGGGGGAATAGACCATCTTCACAACTGTCTTGGTGTGTTCAGACTATGATAGTTTGTTGGTGTTGTGGACACAAATGAACATAAAACTCTCGACCAGCTCCACTACTGCCCCGTCGATTTTATTGGGGGCTTGTCTGGCCCGCCTTTTCCTGTTGTCCACGATCAGCTCCTTTGTCTTGCTCACATTGAGGGAGAGGTTGTTGTCCTGGCACCACACTGCTAGTTCTCTGACCTCCTCCCTATAGGCTGTCTCATCATTGTTGGTGATAAGGCCTACCACTGTTATGTCATCAGCAAACTTAATGATGGTGTTGGAGCGGTGTTTGGCCATGCAGTCGTGGGTGAACAAGGAGTACAGGAGGGGACTAAGTACACACCCCTGAGGAGCCCCAGTGTTGAGGATCAGCGTGACAGACATGTTGTTGCCTTCCCTTACCACCTGGGGGCGGCCATTCAGGAAGTCCAGGATCCAGTTGCAGAGGGAGGTGTTTATCCCAGGGTCCTTAGCCTAGTGATAAGCTTTATGGGCACTATGGTGTGGAACGCTAAGCTGTATTCAATGAACAGCATTCTCACATAGGTGTTCCATTTGTCCAGGTGGGAAAGGACTGTATGGAGTGCGATTGAGATTGGGTCATCTGTTGATCTGTTGGTGCGGTATGCAAATTGTAGTGGGTCTAGGGTATCTGGGAGGATAATGTTTATGAGAGCCATGACCAGCCTTTCAAAGCACTTCATGGCTATAGATGTGAGTGCTACGAGGCAGTAATCATTTAGGCAGGTTACCTTTGCTTCCTTGGGCACAGGGACTATGGTGGTACGCTTGGAACATGTAGGTATTACAAACTCGGTCAGGGAGGTTGAAAATATCAGTGAAGACACTTGCCAGCTGGTCCACGCATGCTTTGAGTACACGACCTGGTAATCAATCCATCTGGCCCCACGGCTTTGCGAATGTTGACCTGTTTAACTTTTTATGGCTGCAGGGGCAGTATTGAGAGCTTGGATGAAAAGGTGCCCATTGTAAACAGCCAGCTCCTCAGTCTCAGTTGCTAATATATGCATAGTATTATTAGTATTGGATAGAAAACACTCTAAAATTTCCAAAACTGTCAAAATATTGTCTGTGACTATAACAGAACTGATATCGCAGGCGAAACCCTGAGGAAAATCAAAAACAGGAAGTGGCTTCTATTTTGAAAACTCCATGTTCCATAGCCTCCCTTTGCTGGATTTAAAGGGATATGAACCAGATTCCTTTTTTTATCGCTTCCTCAAGGTGTCAACAGTCTTCAGACATAGTTTCTGGCTTTTATTTTGAAAAATGAGCCAGAACAATAACATTGCGTCAAGTGGTCACATAAGTTTTGCTTGCGCAACAGAATTTGGACAGCCATTGTTTTCCCCTCTCCTACTGTGAAAGACATTTGTGGTTGATATATTATCGATTATATATTTTAAAAACAACCTGAGGATTGATTATAAAAAACAATTGACATGTTTCTGTGGACATTATGGAAACTATTTGGAATTTTCGTCTGTGTTGTCGTGACCGCTCTTCCCTGTGGATTTCTGAACATAACGCGACAAACAAATGGCGATATTTTGGATCTAAAAATAATCTTTATGGAACAAAAGGGACATTTGTTGTGTAACTGGGAGTCTCGTGAGTGAAAACATCCGAAGATCATCAAAGGTAAACGATTAATTTGATTGCTTTTCTGATTTTTGTGACTGAGCTACCTGATGCTAAGTGTACTTAATGTTTTATCGTGCGATCGATAAACTTACACAAACGCTTGGATTGCTTTCGCTGTAAAGCATAATTTCAAAATCTGACACGACAGGTGGATTAACAAAAGGTTAAGCTGTGTTTTCCTATATTGCACTTGTGATTTCATGAATATAAAATGTATAGTAATATTTATTGTATGTAGTGCTATGCTATTCAAAGGTTGTTGATGACACTTATCCCGATATCGGGATTGCAGCGATAACAAGTTAAAGGTCTTGCTCACATCGGCTACCGAGAGCATTATCACACAGTCATCCAGAACAGCTGCTCCTCTCGTGCATGCTTCAGTGTTGCTTGCCTTGAAGCGAGCATAAAAGGCATTTATCTCGTCTGGTAGGTTCGCGTCACTGGCCAGCTCGCGTCTGGGTTTCCCTTTGTGGTACGTAATTGTTATCAAGCCCTGCCACATCTGACGAGCGTCAGAGCGGGTGTAGTAAGATTCAATCTTAATCCTGTATTGACACTTCGCTTGTTTGATGGTTCGTCTGAGGGCATAATGGGATTTCTGATAAGTGTCCAGATTAGTGTCCCGCTCCTTGAAAGCAGCATCTCTAGCCTTTAGCTTGTATCGGATGTTACCTGTAATCCATGGCTTCTGGTTGGGGTATGTACGGTCACTGTGGGGGACGACGTCGTCGATGCACTTATTGATGAAGCCGATGACTGAGGTGGTATACTCCTCAATGCCATTGGATGAATCCCGGAACATAATCCAGTCTGTGCTAGCAAAACAGTCCTGTAGCGTAGCATCCGCGTCATCTGACCACTTCCATATTGAGCGAGTCACTGGTACTTCCTGCTTTAGCTTTTGCTTGTATGCAGGAATCAGAAGGATAGAAGTATTGAGAAACTATTGAGAAAGCCTTGCTATTGAGAAAGGCCGCCGTAGGCAGACATGGATCTCAACAGAAGACAGGCTATGTGCATACTACCCACAAAATGAGGTGGAAACTGAGCTGCACTTCCTAATCACTTCCTAATTCACAAAGACCTCGCAAACAAACCCGATTTTGATAAACTCCCATATCTACTGGGTGAAATACCACAGTGTGCATAACAGCAGCAAGATTTGTGACCTGTTGCCACAAGAAAAGGGCAACCAGTGAAGAACAAACACCATTGTAAATACAACCCATATTTATGCTTATTTATTTTCCCTTTTGTACTTGTTTACTGTAAATTTGTATTGTTTATTTTACTTTGTATATTATCTACCTCACTTGCTTTGGCAATGTTAACATTGACCCTTGAATTTAATTTAATTTAATTTAATTATGGTCAGATTTGCCAAATGGAGGGCGGGGGAGAGCTTTGTATTTATCTCTGTGTGTGATTTAAGTTTTCCTGTATTAAAGTCCCCAGCCACTAGGAGCGCCTCATCTGGATGAGCATTTTCTTGTTTGCTTATGGCCTTATAGAGTTGGTTGAGTGCGGTTTTAGTGCCAGCATCGGACGGTGGTGGTAAATAGACAGCTATGAATAATATAGATGAGAACTCACATAGATGAGAACACATAGTGTGGTCAACAGCTTATCAACAGCTTATCATAAGGTACTCTACCTCAGGTGAGTAATACCTCAACACGTCTTTAATATTAGGGTGGTGGGTAGCCTTGTGGTTAGAGTGTTAGGCCTGTAACCAGAAGGTTGCTGCACAAGGCAGTTGACACACTGTTCCCCAATGACATTGCGAATCAGCTGTTATTGACAAAAGACCCACACCCTCACCCCTCGTCTTAACAGACATAGCTTCTTCTCTGTTCTGCCGGTGAAAAATCCCACCAGCTCTTTATTATCCACGCCGATGTTCAGCCGCGACTCTGTGAAACATTAAAGATATTACCGTTTTTAATATCACGTTGGTAGGATAATTGTAATCGTAGGTCATCAATTTTATTTTCCAATGATTGAGGGTTAGCAAGTAGAACGGATGGCAGTGGGAGTTTACTCGCTCGCCCGATCTGCTTCCTCTTTTCCTCCGTCTTTTTCTTCACGCAAATGACGGGAATTTGGGCCTTCTCGTCGAACTCGTTAAAGCAAAAAGCTTCTTCCAGTCTGTGGTGAGTAATACCACTTCTGATGTCCAGTAGTTATTTTCGGTCATAAGAGACGGCATCAACATTATGTACAAAATACGTTTTTTTTAAACTACATAATAGCACAGTTGGTTGTAAAAGGTCAGCCATCCTCTTCGGTGCCATCATATTCATTACAAGATTTAGTTGAGGTTTAGAGTTTAGTGAATGATTTGTCCCAAATATTATGCTTTTAGTTGTAGAAATATTTTGGACTAACTTATTCCTTGTCACCCAGTCTGAAACTAACTGCAGCTCTTTGTTAAGTATTACAGTCATTTCAGTCGCTATAGACACACAGGCATACATAGACACACAGGCTTTACTAAGAGCCAGTGGTATGTTGTTAGTAAAGATTGAAAAAAGTAAGGTGCCTAGACAGCTGCCCTGGGGAATTACTGATTCTACCTGGATTATGTTGGAGATGCCATATATATTTCTCCAGCAGCAGACTATAATGTCAAAAGCCGCACTGAAGTCTAACAAAACAGCTCCCACAATATTTGTATCATCAATTACTCTCAGCCAATCATCAGTCATTTGCGTAAGTGCGGTGCTTATTGAATGTCCTTCCTTATAATCGTGCTGAAAATCTGTTGTCATTTGTTTACTGTAAAATAGCATTTTTTTTCCAAAAGTTTACTAAGGGTTGGTAACAGGCTGATTGTTCGGCTGTTTGAGACAGTAAAGGGGACTGTACTATTCTTGGGTAGCTGGATTGACTTTAGCTTCCCCCCCAGGCCTGAGGGCACACACTTTCTAGTAGGCTTAAATGTAAGATGTGGCAAATAGGAGTGGGAATATTGTCCTCTATTATCCTCAGTAATTTTCCATCCAAGTTGTCCGACCCCGGTGGCTTGTCATTGTTGATAATCAACAATACTTTTTTCACCTCTTTCACACTCACAGAGTTCAAAATTAGAATGCTTGTCTTTTAATATGTTGCCAATAGGTTGTGCTGACAGACTTATTTGCCATACCTTTTGCCTCATCCCTCTCAACCACACCATTTTTCAATTACTCATCAATCCAAGGGTATTTAACAGTTTTTTACGGTCATTTTCTTAATGCAATAAGGCGCATGCTTATTAACAACTGAAATAAGCAATTTCATAAATGTGTCAAGTGCAGTGTCTGGTTGCTCCTCATTGCACACCACAGACCAGCAAATATTATTTACATCAACAACATAGGAATCACTACAAAACGTATTGTATGACCTCATATACAATATATTAATCCCAACCTTTGGAACTTTGGTTTTCCTAGAAATGGCTACTATATTGTGATCACTAGATCCGAAGGATCTGGATTCTGCTTTCAAACAAATTTCTTCAGCATTAGCAAAGACGTGCTCAATACATGTTGATGATTTAATCCCTGTACTGTTTGTAACACCCTGGTAGGTTGATCGATAACCTGAACCAGATTGGAGCCACTAGTTACAGTTGGAAGTTTTCTCTTGAGTGGGCAGCTTGATGAAAGCCAGTCAATATTTAAATCACCCAGAAAATATACTTCTCGATTGATATCGCATACATTATCAAGCAATTCACACATTATCCAGATACTGACGGTTAGCCCTCTGTGGTCTATATCAGCTTCCCACAAGAATGGGTGAGGCAGATGCACCTTTACCCATATTACTTCAATGGCAGGTAGCGTGGTGGTTAGAGTGTTGGGCCAGTAACTGAAAGGTTGCTGGATGGAATCCCTGAGCTGACAAGGTAAAAATATGTAATTCTGTCCCTGAATGAGGCAGTTAACACACTGTTCCCCGGTAGGCTGTCGTTGAAAATAAGTATTTGTTCTTAACTGACTTGCCTAGTTAAATAAATAATAATATTTAACATGAGGTCAATAGACTAGGGCCTAATGAATTTATTTTAGTAGACTGATTTCCTTATATGAACTGTAAATCTGTTGCATGTTTATATTGTTGTTCAATATATATTACTCTACCACCATTATAACACTATATACAAAAAGCAGTGTTACGGTTTTCTAGTGGTGATGAAAGACAGTCGGACCAAACTGCAGCGTGTCGATTGCGATCCATGTTTATTAGACAAACGTAAAAACACGAACTAAACACGAACACTACAAAAACAAATAAACTAAACGAAAACCGAAAACCGAAAACCGAAAACAGCCTATACTTGTGTCAACTAACATAAACAAGGACATCAAGACAAATAGGACAATCACCCACGACAAACTCAAAGAATATTGCTGCCTAAATATGGTTCCCAATCAGAGACAACAATAAGCACCTGCCTCTGATTGAGAATCACTCCAGACAGCCATAGACCTTGCTAGAAAACCCCACTAGCTACAATCCCAAATATATACACACCAAAACCCCAAGACAAAACACACCACAATACAAAAACTCCATGCCACACCCTGGCCTGACCCAATACATGAAGAAAAAACACAAAATACTTTGACCAGGGCGTGACAAGCAGAGATATTACACGTTTTAAAACTCCCACATACATAAAGCTGAATATTTCATATTTTACCTTTATTTAACTAAGAACATTTTTTTCAGCGACAGCCTAGGAACAGTGGGTTAGCTGCCTTGTTCAGGGGCAGAAGGACAGATTTTTTTTACCTTGTCAGCTCGGGGATTCAATCTTGCAACCATTATGGTTACTAGTCCAACACTCTAACCACTAGGCTACCTATCGCCCCAGAACTCCCCATATACCATACTCCTACATAAAGCTGAATAAAGGTTCAATACAAGTACATTGAGGTTGGGGTTTGTCCTTTTCAGGCTTGTCTCAAGGTTGAGCCCATTCTGGCTGAAAAGACTGTATGCAGCTCAACGGGATCCATCTAGAGACACAGCCATCCTTCGCTTCAGATAATAACTTCATCATAATTGTCTTGTGATGCTCACGAGGGTTGGAATTGTCAGTTGTAGAGGGAGCTGAATTGATTTATTGCTTGATTTAATTACGTATCAAAATTCAATTAGGCATGCTTTAAAACAAAATCTAAGTGACTTTTGTCACACTGTCCCTTGAAATCAATGCCCAACTGAAGGACACCCTTCATTATAGGGTGTCCTTCATAATCATCATCTCTTTATACCGGAATCACTGACGTGAACTGAAAATATGAAGATGGAACGAACACATTACCATACAGGTTTAGTATGATATGAAATGTGTTTTTTTTGTCGTTCTTTCTCACATTTCAAGTGACATCAAACACCAGGCAGAAACCACTTGCAACTGAGAAAATAACCAGATACAGACATTCAGTGAAGTGATTCAGAAGGAAAGTAACAGAGAGATACAACAAAATACTCTTAGAGGTACAGTAGACTACAGGTAACTCACTGAGAAGTACAGTAGACTACTGGTGAGTCACTGAGAAGTACAGTAGACTACTGGTGAGTCACTGAGAAGTACAGTAGACTACTGGTAAGTCACTGAGAAGTACAGTAGACTACAGGTAACTCACTGAGAAGTACAGTAGACTACAGGTAACTCACTGGGAAGTACAGTAGACTACTGGTAACTCACTGGGAAGTACAGTAGACTACTGGTGAGTCACTGAGAAGTACAGTAGACTACTGGTGAGTCACTGAGAAGTACAGTAGACTACTGGTAAGTCACTGAGAAGTACAGTAGACTACAGGTAACTCACTGGGAAGTACAGTAGACAACAGGTAACTCACTGAGAAGTACAGTAGACTACTGGTGAGTCACTGAGAAGTACAGTAGACTACAGGTAACTCACTGAGAAGTACAGTAGACTACAGGTAACTCACTGAGAAGTACAGTAGACTACAGGTAACTCACTGGGAAGTACAGTAGACTACTGGTAACTCACTGAGAAGTACAGTAGACTACTAGTAACTCACTGGGAAGTACAGTAGACTACTGGTGAGTCACTGAGAAGTACAGTAGACTACA
Organism: Oncorhynchus kisutch; assembly: GCF_002021735.2. NCBI lineage: Eukaryota > Metazoa > Chordata > Actinopteri > Salmoniformes > Salmonidae > Oncorhynchus > Oncorhynchus kisutch. The sequence goes on from NC_034188.2 coordinate 6,688,932, forward strand.
GGTAACTCACTGAGAAGTACAGTAGACAACAGGTAACTCACTGGGAAGTACAGTAGACTACTGGTAACTCACTGAGAAGTACAGTAGACTACTGGTAACTCACTGGGAAGTACAGTAGACTACTGGTAACTCACTGAGAAGTACAGTAGACTACTGGTAACTCACTGGGAAGTACAGTAGACTACTGGTGAGTCACTGAGAAGTACAGTAGACTACAGGTAACTCACTGAGAAGTACAGTAGACAACAGGTAACTCACTGAGAAGTACAGTAGACTACAGGTAACTCACTGGGAAGTACAGTAGACTACTGGTGAGTCACTGAGAAGTACAGTAGACTACAGGTAACTCACTGAGAAGTACAGTAGACTACAGGTAACTCACTGAGAAGTACAGTAGACTACAGGTAACTCACTGGGAAGTACAGTAGACTACTGGTGAGTCACTGAGAAGTACAGTAGACTACTGGTAATTCACTGAGAAGTACAGTAGACTACAGGTAACTCACTGAGAAGTACAGTAGACAACAGGTAACTCACTGAGAAGTACAGTAGACTACAGGTAACTCACTGGGAAGTACAGTAGACTACTGGTAAGTCACTGAGAAGTACAGTAGACTACTGGTGAGTCACTGAGAAGTACAGTAGACTACTGGTGAGTCACTGAGAAGTACAGTAGACTACTGGTAAGTCACTGAGAAGTACAGTAGACTACTGGTGAGTCACTGAGAAGTACAGTAGACTACAGGTAACTCACTGAGAAGTACAGTAGACTACAGGTAACTCACTGGGAAGTACAGTAGACTACTGGTAACTCACTGAGAAGTACAGTAGACTACTGGTAACTCACTGGGAAGTACAGTAGACTACTGGTGAGTCACTGAGAAGTACAGTAGACTACAGGTAACTCACTGAGAAGTACAGTAGACAACAGGTAACTCACTGGGAAGTACAGTAGACTACTGGTAACTCACTGAGAAGTACAGTAGACTACTGGTAACTCACTGGGAAGTACAGTAGACTACTGGTAACTCACTGAGAAGTACAGTAGACTACTGGTAACTCACTGGGAAGTACAGTAGACTACTAGTAACTCACTGGGAAGTACAGTAGACTACTGGTGAGTCACTGAGAAGTACAGTAGACTACAGGTAACTCACTGAGAAGTACAGTAGACAACAGGTAACTCACTGGGAAGTACAGTAGACTACTGGTAACTCACTGAGAAGTACAGTAGACTACTGGTAACTCACTGGGAAGTACAGTAGACTACTGGTAACTCACTGAGAAGTACAGTAGACTACTGGTAACTCACTGGGAAGTACAGTAGACTACTGGTGAGTCACTGAGAAGTACAGTAGACTACAGGTAACTCACTGAGAAGTACAGTAGACAACAGGTAACTCACTGAGAAGTACAGTAGACTACAGGTAACTCACTGGGAAGTACAGTAGACTACTGGTGAGTCACTGAGAAGTACAGTAGACTACAGGTAACTCACTGAGAAGTACAGTAGACTACAGGTAACTCACTGAGAAGTACAGTAGACTACAGGTAACTCACTGGGAAGTACAGTAGACTACTGGTGAGTCACTGAGAAGTACAGTAGACTACTGGTAATTCACTGAGAAGTACAGTAGACTACAGGTAACTCACTGAGAAGTACAGTAGACAACAGGTAACTCACTGAGAAGTACAGTAGACTACAGGTAACTCACTGGGAAGTACAGTAGACTACTGGTAAGTCACTGAGAAGTACAGTAGACTACTGGTGAGTCACTGAGAAGTACAGTAGACTACTGGTGAGTCACTGAGAAGTACAGTAGACTACTGGTAAGTCACTGAGAAGTACAGTAGACTACTGGTGAGTCACTGAGAAGTACAGTAGACTACAGGTAACTCACTGAGAAGTACAGTAGACTACAGGTAACTCACTGGGAAGTACAGTAGACTACTGGTAACTCACTGAGAAGTACAGTAGACTACTGGTAACTCACTGGGAAGTACAGTAGACTACTGGTGAGTCACTGAGAAGTACAGTAGACTACAGGTAACTCACTGAGAAGTACAGTAGACAACAGGTAACTCACTGGGAAGTACAGTAGACTACTGGTAACTCACTGAGAAGTACAGTAGACTACTGGTAACTCACTGGGAAGTACAGTAGACTACTGGTAACTCACTGAGAAGTACAGTAGACTACTGGTAACTCACTGGGAAGTACAGTAGACTACTGGTGAGTCACTGAGAAGTACAGTAGACTACAGGTAACTCACTGAGAAGTACAGTAGACAACAGGTAACTCACTGAGAAGTACAGTAGACTACAGGTAACTCACTGGGAAGTACAGTAGACTACTGGTGAGTCACTGAGAAGTACAGTAGACTACAGGTAACTCACTGAGAAGTACAGTAGACAACAGGTAACTCACTGAGAAGTACAGTAGACTACAGGTAACTCACTGGGAAGTACAGTAGACTACTGGTGAGTCACTGAGAAGTACAGTAGACTACTGGTAAGTCACTGAGAAGTACAGTAGACTACAGGTAACTCACTGGGAAGTACAGTAGACTACTGGTGAGTCACTGAGAAGTACAGTAGACTACTGGTAAGTCACTAAGAAGTACAGTAGACTACAGGTAACTCACTGAGAAGTACAGTAGACTACTGGTGAGTCACTGAGAAGTACAGTAGACTACTGGTAAGTCACTGAGAAGTACAGTAGACTACAGGTAACTCACTGAGAAGTACAGTAGACTACAGGTAACTCACTGAGAAGTACAGTAGACTACAGGTAACTCACTGAGAAGTACAGTAGACTACTGGTGAGTCACTGAGAAGTACAGTAGACTACTGGTGAGTCACTGAGAAGTACAGTAGACTACTGGTAAGTCACTGAGAAGTACAGTAGACTACTGGTAAGTCACTGAGAAGTACGGTAGACTACTGGTAAGTCACTGAGAAGTACAGTAGACTACTGGTAAGTCACTGAGAGACAACAGGTACAGTAGACAACAGGTAACTCACTGAGAAGTACAGTAGACTACAGGTAACTCACTGAGAAGTACAGTAGACTACAGGTAACTCACTGGGAAGTACAGTAGACTACTGGTAAGTCACTGAGAGACAACAGGTACAGTAGACTACTGGTGAGTCACTGAGAAGTACAGTAGACTACAGGTAACTCACTGAGAAGTACAGTAGACTACTGGTGAGTCACTGAGAAGTACAGTAGACTACTGGTAAGTCACTGAGAAGTACAGTAGACTACAGGTAACTCACTGAGAAGTACAGTAGACTACTGGTGAGTCACTGAGAAGTACAGTAGACTACTGGTAAGTCACTGAGAAGTACAGTAGACTACAGGTAACTCACTGGGAAGTACAGTAGACTACTGGTGAGTCACTGAGAAGTACAGTAGACTACTGGTAAGTCACTGAGAAGTACAGTAGACTACAGGTAACTCACTGAGAAGTACAGTAGACTACTGGTGAGTCACTGAGAAGTACAGTAGACTACAGGTAACTCACTGAGAAGTACAGTAGACTACAGGTAACTCACTGAGAAGTACAGTAGACTACAGGTAACTCACTGAGAAGTACAGTAGACTACTGGTGAGTCACTGAGAAGTACAGTAGACTACTGGTGAGTCACTGAGAAGTAAAGTAGACTACTGGTAAGTCACTGAGAAGTACAGTAGACTACTGGTAAGTCATTGAGAAGTACGGTAGACTACTGGTAAGTCACTGAGAAGTACAGTAGACTACTGGTAAGTCACTGAGAGACAACAGGTACAGTAGACAACAGGTAACTCATTGAGAAGTACAGTAGACTACAGGTAACTCACTGAGAAGTACAGTAGAATACTGGTAAGTCACTGAGAGACAACAGGTACAGTAGACTACAGGTAACTCACTGAGAAGTATAGTAGACTATAGGTAACTCACTGAGAAGTACAGTAGACTACAGGTAAGTCACTGAGAGACAACAGGTACAGTAGACTACAGGGAAGTCAATGAGAAGCACAGTAGACTACAGGTAACTCACTGAGAAGTACAGTAGACTACAGGTAAGTCACTGAGTGATGAGAGGTACATCAGACTACAGGTAAATCACTGAGAGATGAGAGGTACAGTAGACTACAGGTAAGTCACTGAGAGATGAGAGGTACAGTAGACTACAGGTATATCACTGAGAAGTACAGTAGCCTACAGGTAAGTCACTGATAAGTACAGTAGACTACAGGTAAGTCACTGAGAGACAACATGTACAAAAGACCACAGGTAAGTCACTGAGAGGTACAGTAGACTACAGGTAAGTCACTGAGAAGTACAGTAGACTACAGGTAAGTCACTGAGTGATGAGAGGTACAGTATACTACAGGTAAGTCACTGAGTGATGAGAGGTACAGCAGACTACAGGTAAATCACTGAGAGATGAGAGGTACAGTAGACTACAGGTAAGTCACTGAGAGACAACAGGTACAGTAGACTACAGGTAAGTCACTTAGTGATGAGAGGTACAACAGACTACAGGTAAATCACTGAGAGATGAGAGGTACAGTAGACTACAGGTAAATCACTGAGAGATGAGAGGTACAGTAGACTACTGGTAAGTCACTGAGAGACAACAGGTACAGTAGACCACAGGTAAGTCACTGAGAGGTACAGTAGACTACAGGTAATTCACTGAGAGACAACAGGTACTGTAGTCTACAGATAAGTCACTGAGAGATGAGAGGTACAGTAGACTACAGGTAAGTCACTGAGAGGTACAACATACACAGGTAAGTAACTGAGAGATGAGAGGTACAGTAGACTACAGGTTAGTCACTGAGAGGTACAGTAGACTACAGGTAAATCACTGAGAGATGAGAGGTACAGTAGACCACAGGTAAGCAGCCGTCTGGCTTCTAACTCACGTCATTCGGAGTTTGCCTCCCACATGGTACACTACTCCCTTCACGGTGAAGGATTGAATCGAGGTGTCATTTGGGACACAACCCATGCCTGCCTGCACTGTACTCCTACACAAGACACTCAGCAAGAAAGAAGCCTTTTTTTTGCATAAATGTCATACTGGGCTTGGTGAGGTACATTGATCTCTAACCACTATGCAATTGAAGGTTGTCACGGTAGCACTGCTAAAAAGATGAAGAGGGAAAATGATTCCAGCCGAGGGTCATTGGCCATACATGGCCCATTTCATCAGCTTGGTAAATATGTCAAGAGTGGAAAGGTGTCAAACAGAGAAGGAAAAGGAGAATGCCTATCGTAGTGTCAACCTTTGGCATCAGTTTAGCAAGATGTCACAGTGACATATGCATTGTTAACGCGTTTAATCTTTCTCCCTCTATTGAAATGCTTGACACTTTTTCTCATTGAGACTGACAGACTATGATGTGACTGTCCACAGTCAACCCACTGTACTACAGGTCTCATCAGACTATGGCGTGACGGTCCACAGTCAACCCACTGTGTTACAGGTCTCATCAGACTATGATGTGACTGTCCATAGTCAACCCACTGTGTTACAGGTCTCATCAGACTATGGCGTGACGGTCCACAGTCAACCCACTGTACTACAGGTCTCATGGTGAAGCAGAAGCTGAATCACTTATCACTGTCACAGGCAGGCCTCACTGCCTGTCAAACTAGACACCCCATGATGACACTGATTAATCACTCCCACTCAGTGCATTTGTGATTACGTCTACGTCCTAAATAGAACCCTTATTTCCGTTTATAGTGCACTACTTGGGCTCTGGTCAACAGTAATTCGTAGACAATAGGGTGGCATTTGGAACACGACGCCCAGAACACTGAAGGTTTGATTAGGATTCAACTTTTAAGCTCACAGTTGGCAGCCATACGGTTGGCGTAATGTAATTCAAAAATCTATCATGGGGTGTCAAAACCCAGTCTCCTTCAACCAGTTGGTGTTGAATATTCATTTCGTATCAGACCAGAGAAGATCATCTTTGTGAACAGTCAGTACTGTAACTCTAATGATCTCTAATTACGATACTCAAACAGGCGTTGGGAACAACTGGAGTGATACATGAAGTGATGCCTGTCCATTGGTGAAAATATTGTATATTGGTATAATATTGCTCACTGTGGGTATATAACGCTGGTAACACATGACTTGAAGAATGCTGTTACACTGTAGAAAAGTCTCAAAACACCACGATTGTTATATGAAACCATGAACAAGTACTGCACCTAAACTGAGATATGGTGTTTGGAGGTTGTTTGAACGTAAAAAACCCAACGTCAGTATTTTAATGCACAGAATGGGTTTTAAAACAGAAATTAAGTACCCTGAAACAACCAAAGCGGTTCTTCAACCTGAATATTGAAGTTTTTTTTAAGAGAATGTTGTGAAAAGGAAACATCAAAACACTAAAATGGTGTATCTCATACACTCAATGGAGTAGAAATACACATGTTTATTGCCTAAATATTGATTTGATGATAAGGGCCTATGGAGAATATTTGTTTTGGAATTGTGGGTAATTCAATATTTGTAGAGTTTATGATTTTGTTTTTCACACGATGTTCGGATGTATGTCTGTAGAAAGAAAAGTGATATTTCTATACTAGTATTAAGCTTGTCGTGTCATGAGGTGTAATGGATCTTGATGAACGTAGATCAAAACCGTCAGACAAACTGACGTTCAATGATGACACAACCCATTCCCACATTCACTGTAGTCAGCTGAAGAGGCAAGTGCGAAATTATTATGATTATTATGATTATTTTTTGCAGTTTAACCTCCAGTTAGTGTTGGTGGTTTGAACACTGAGCTTGACAACAGATTGCCAAAACCTGTTTAAAATGGGAAATGATTAAATATGTTAAGATTTTCAGTTGGTGCTCCCAATCCCTGGCAAGGTGTTGCACAACACACTATGTCATGTAATCAGAACATCTCAGGATGTGTTTCGATACTTCAGAAAATTGACGTTTTTTGTTGTTGTTGTTGTTGTCTCCTTCAAAAGTTGCTGGCGGCTTTAACAGTGTTGACATGTAACAGTTGTGTTGATGTATTTAGGTTGCTCATGTGTCAGGCATGACTTTCATTTCAATATTAACTACTAAAAAATCCTTCAAAATATGATTAACGTATTGACCCTAGCTTTGACTCTTAAAAGCATTTATAGTCATTTATTTATTCTCACTGACAAAAGCAACTCACACAAACGTTTCCTAACTAAAGGTAAGGAAAATACAAATCTTGCTCTAACAAACCCCACCCGTCATATGCTTTAACTTGTAGCATCACGAGCATAAGCCTGGCAGGTCGTTAAGTAGGCTAAGTGATACTGGTAACTGAGAGATACTGTACCTGTCAGTGGGCTTTAACTATTACAAATGACGACCACTCTCCGCTACATGTCTCCCATTCTTTTGCTCACTACCTCGGGAGAAACAAGTCGCGACAGTGACCGGAAAACAGACGCAAGGTCATGTCTTCACATCGCCTAATTAAAAGGCGATAAAAAAACCAAGTAAGTAGACAGTAAAAAAGACGATTGGACGGATTGTTCCAGAAGGCCGACTAAGGATGAAATAAAGAGTAGGTTGAAGGAAGAAAACGTGTAAACAGTCTAAGCACTCTTCTGTCTGACCGCACAGGCCGCCATTAAGAAGTCTATCAATAATATATTAACATTACCAGCACTCAATATTAATATTCCCCAAAAAAGGAAAGACACACACAACCCTTTCCCACCGTCTCCTGCATCATGACTATTCTGTTAAACAGTGATAAACACATACTGTCTCCAGTCAAACCATAGCCTGTATCATGGATATTCTGTTATTAAGCAATACTAACACACACTGGCTAGAGAGACGCAGGGTAGGGAGGATAATCGGTTAGCTGTCTTCAGTTGCAGCGATGCAGGGTAGGGAGGCTAATCGGTTAGATGTCTTCAGTTGCAGCGAAGCAGGGTATGAGGCTAATCGGTTAGCTGTCTTCAGTTGCAACGAAGCAGGGTAGGAGGCTAATCGGTTAGATGTCTTCAGTTGCAGCGATGCAGGGTTGGAGGCTAATCGGTTAGCTGTCTTCAGTTGCAGCGAAGTAAGGGTAGGAGGCTAATCGGTTAGATGTCTTCAGTTGCAGCGATGCAGGGTTGGAGGCTAATCGGTTAGCTGTCATCAGTTGCAGAGATGCAGGGTTGGAGGCTAATCGGTTAGCTGTCTTCAGTTGCAGAGATGCAGGGTAGGAGGCTAATCGGTTAGCTGTCTTCAGTTGCAGCGAAGTAAGGGTAGGAGGCTAATCGGTTAGCTGTCTTCAATTGCAGCGATGCAGGGTTGGAGGCTAATCGGTTAGCTGTCTTCAGTTGCAGCAACGCTAGAAACATTTGCATAAATGTAGTCACATTTGTGTGTATTGACAGTACCGTAACAGTGTGTACTTTAAAACAGTAATTATATCATTCTAGTTTTATGTCTTACGGTGGCACTCTATATCCTATATCATGGATATTCTGTTATTAAGCAATACTAACACACACTGGCTAGAGAGACGCAGGGTAGGGAGGCTAATCGGTTAGCTGTCTTCAGTTGCAGCGATGCAGGGTAGGGAGGCTAATCGGTTAGCTGTCTTCAGTTGCAGCGAAGCAGGGTATGAGGCTAATCGGTTAGCTGTCTTCAGTTGCAGCGAAGCAGGGTAGGAGGCTAATCGGTTAGCTGTCTTCAGTTGCAGCGAAGTAAGGGTAGGAGGCTAATCGGTTAGATGTCTTCAGTTGCAGCGATGCAGGGTTGGAGGCTAATCGGTTAGCTGTCATCAGTTGCAGAGATGCAGGGTTGGAGGCTAATCGGTTAGCTGTCTTCAGTTGCAGAGATGCAGGGTAGGAGGCTAATCGGTTAGCTGTCTTCAGTTGCAGCGAAGTAAGGGTAGGAGGCTAATCGGTTAGATGTCTTCAGTTGCAGCGATGCAGGGTTGGAGGCTAATCGGTTAGCTGTCATCAGTTGCAGAGATGCAGGGTTGGAGGCTAATCGGTTAGCTGTCTTCAGTTGCAGAGATGCAGGGTAGGAGGCTAATCGGTTAGCTGTCTTCAGTTGCAGCGAAGTAAGGGTAGGAGGCTAATCGGTTAGATGTCTTCAGTTGCAGCGATGCAGGGTTGGAGGCTAATCGGTTAGCTGTCTTCAGTTGCAGCGAAGTAAGGGTAGGAGGCTAATCGGTTAGATGTCTTCAGTTGCAGCGATGCAGGGTTGGAGGCTAATCGGTTAGCTGTCATCAGTTGCAGAGATGCAGGGTTGGGGGCTAATCGGTTAGCTGTCTTCAGTTGCAGAGATGCAGGGTAGGAGGCTAATCGGTTAGCTGTCTTCAGTTGCAGCGAAGTAAGGGTAGGAGGCTAATCGGTTAGCTGTCTTCAATTGCAGCGATGCAGGGTTGGAGGCTAATCGGTTAGCTGTCTTCAGTTGCAGAGATGCAGGGTAGGAGGCTAATCGGTTAGCTGTCTTCAGTTGCAGCAACGCTAGAAACATTTGCATAAATGTAGTCACATTTGTGTGTATTGACAGTACCGTAACAGTGTGTACTTTAAAAAAGTAATTATATCATTCTAGTTTTATGTCTTACGGTGGCACTCTATATCCTATATCATGGATATTCTGTTATTAAGCAATACTAACACACACTGGCTAGAGAGACGCAGGGTAGGGAGGCTAATCGGTTAGCTGTCTTCAGTTGCAGCGATGCAGGGTAGGGTGGCTAATCGGTTAGCTGTCTTCAGTTGCAGCGAAGCAGGGTATGAGGCTAATCGGTTAGCTGTCTTCAGTTGCAGCGAAGCGGGGTAGGAGGCTAATCGGTTAGCTGTCTTCAGTTGCAGCGAAGTAAGGGTAGGAGGCTAATCGGTTAGATGTCTTCAGTTGCAGCGATGCAGGGTTGGAGGCTAATCGGTTAGCTGTCATCAGTTGCAGAGATGCAGGGTTGGAGGCTAATCGGTTAGCTGTCTTCAGTTGCAGAGATGCAGGGTAGGAGGCTAATCGGTTAGCTGTCTTCAGTTGCAGCGAAGTAATGGTAGGAGGCTAATCGGTTAGATGTCTTCAGTTGCAGCGATGCAGGGTTGGAGGCTAATCGGTTAGCTGTCATCAGTTGCAGAGATGCAGGGTTGGAGGCTAATCGGTTAGCTGTCTTCAGTTGCAGAGATGCAGGGTAGGAGGCTAATCGGTTAGCTGTCTTCAGTTGCAGCGAAGTAAGGGTAGGAGGCTAATCGGTTAGATGTCTTCAGTTGCAGCGATGCAGGGTTGGAGGCTAATCGGTTAGCTGTCTTCAGTTGCAGCGAAGTAAGGGTAGGAGGCTAATCGGTTAGATGTCTTCAGTTGCAGCGATGCAGGGTTGGAGGCTAATCGGTTAGCTGTCATCAGTTGCAGAGATGCAGGGTTGGGGGCTAATCGGTTAGCTGTCTTCAGTTGCAGAGATGCAGGGTAGGAGGCTAATCGGTTAGCTGTCTTCAGTTGCAGCGAAGTAAGGGTAGGAGGCTAATCGGTTAGCTGTCTTCAATTGCAGCGATGCAGGGTTGGAGGCTAATCGGTTAGCTGTCTTCAGTTGCAGAGATGCAGGGTAGGAGGCTAATCGGTTAGCTGTCTTCAGTTGCAGCAACGCTAGAAACATTTGCATAAATGTAGTCACATTTGTGTGTATTGACAGTACCGTAACAGTGTGTACTTTAAAACAGTAATTATATCATTCTAGTTTTACGTCTTACGGTGGCACTCTATAACAGTGGTTATGTCTCTCTTTCCCAGTCTGTCTCTCTCCCAGTCTGTCTCTCTCCCTCTATAACAGTGGTTATGTCTCTCTTTCCCAGTCTGTCTCTCTCTCCCAGTCTGTTTCTCTCTCCCAATCTGTCTCTCTTTCCAAGTCTGTCTCTCTTTCCCAGTCTGTTTCTCTCTCCCAGTCTGTCACTCTCTCCCAGTCTGTCTCTCTTTCCCAGTCTGTCTCTCTCTCCCAGTCTGTCTCTCTCTCCCAGTCTGTCTCTATCTCCCAGTCTGTCTCTCTCTCCCAGTCTGTCTCTCTCCCTCTATAACAGTGGTTATGTCTCTCTTTCCCAGTCTGTCTCTCTCTCCCAGTCTGTCTCTCTTTCCCAGTCTGTCTCTCTCGCCCAGTCTGTCTCTCTCTCCCAGTCTGTCTCTCTCTCCCAGTCTGTCTCTCTTTCCCAGTCTGTCTCTCTCTCCCAGTCTGTCTCTCTCCCAGTCTGTCTCTCTCACCCAGTCTGTCTCTCTCTCTCTCCTAGTCTGTCTCTCTATCTCCCAGTCTGTCTCTCTCTCCCAGTCTGTCTCTCTCTCCCAGTCTGTCTCTCTTTTGCAGGCTGTCTCTCTCTCCCAGTCTGTCTCGCTCTCCCAGTCTGTCTCTCTCTTTCCCAGTCTGCCTCTCTTTCTCAGTCTGTCTCTCTCTCCCAGTCTCTCTCTTTCCCAGTCTGTCTCTCTCCCCCAGTCTTTGTCTCTCTCCCAGTCTGTCTCACTCCTAGTCTGTCTCTCTCCCAGACTGTCTATCTCTCCCTGTCAGTCTCTCTCTCCTAGTCTGTCTCTCTCTCCCAGTCTCTCTCTCCCAATCTGTCTCTCTTTCCCAGTCTGTCTCTCTCTCTCCCAGTCTCTCTCTCCCAGTCTGTCTCTCTCCCAGTCTGTCTCTCTCTCCCAGTCTGTCTCTCTCTCCCAGTCTGTCTCTCTCCCAGACTGTCTCTCTCTCCCTGTCAGTCTCTCTCTCCTAGTCTGTCTCTCTCCCAGTCTGTCTCTCTCTCCCAGTCTGTCTCTCTCTCCCAGTCTGTCTCTCTCTCCCAGTCTGTCTCTCTCTCCCAGTCTGTCTCTCTCTCCCAGGCTGTCTCTCTCTCTCCCAGTCTCTCTCTCTCTCCGTCTGTCTCTCTGTCCCAGTCTGTCTCTCTTTTGCAGTCTGTCTCTCTTTTGCAGTCTGTCTCTCTTCCCCAGTCTATCTCTCTTTCCCAGTCTGTCTCTATTTCCCAGTCTGTCTCTCTCTCCCAGTATGTCTCTTTCCCAGTCTGTCTCTCTTTCCATATCTGTCTCTCTCTCCTAGTCTGTCTCTCTCTTTCCCAGTCTGTCTCTTTCCCAGTCTGTCTCTCTCCCAGTCTGTCTCTCTCTCTCCCAGTCTGTCTCTCTCTCTCTCCATCTGTTTCTCTCTCCTAGTCTGTCTCTCTCTCTTTCCCAGTCTGTCTCTCTCTCCCAGTCTTTGTCTCTCTCCCAGTCTATCTCTCTCCTAGTCTATCTCTCTCCCAGTCTGTCTCTCTCTCCCTGTCTGTCTCTCTCTCCTAGTCTGTCTCTCTCCCAGTCTGTCTCTCTCTCCCAGTCTGTCTCTCTCTCCCAGTCTCTCTCTCCCAATCTGTCTCTCTTTCCCAGTCTGTCTCTCTCTCCCAGTCTGTCTCTCCCCCAGTCTGTATGGTATGGTAAATCTGTCTTTCCCACAAAAATAGGCAGCCCACTGATCATAGTAATATCTTTGTAATCCAGCCAGTTTTTTTGCTCCAGGAGACATCTCCCATGGTCTTCCTTCTCCAAGCCTCACACTGTTTCCTGGCTGTGGAGATACACATTTAACTTATGCACGGTGTTGTGTTGCATTGCATTGGTAAATGCCTTTTTATGGCCTCTTCAAGCTTAGTGTCCATATAGTAACACGTCCCACTCATTCCTGTGGGGATCTATCGTCTCCTTATCATTCAGTCCTATGCCTTTTCATCCGACCTGACACACATCCCCCTTCTGCTGATGGAAATGTTAATAATGATAAATAAAGGCAACGGGCCGCCACAGCTGCCAGACAGGGGGGGGGGTCTTTTGGGGGGGGGGGGTCTTTTTCATACTTTTTTAGCATGAAGAATGGGTTACATTCCCCTTGGTAGGGTCGGCTGTATCAAAGACTGTACCACAAAACGAAATATGCAGAGAGAAGAAGAAATAGAAGGTAGTGTATTTCAAGCTGAGCCATACCATCGTCTTTCTGTCTGGAATCCTCAGACACTCTTAATGATTATCATATTAATGAAGAAAAAAATCATCAGATTTTTCAGTTTGATATTTCCCTTTTGAAAGCAGCCCGTATAGGGATTTTTTTTTTAAATCATAAATTCCTCGTAATAAAACCAAACCATGAAAATTATGATCCCACAATCAGCATGAAATATAGTAGCAAAAAAGCCTGTTATCTACGTTATCTATATTTCTATCCTGTCTCACAGTAAAGAAAATGTGTTTTAAGAGCAAGTACACAAATTATATCTCGACTTGGACACTGGATACTGAATGAATTATAGCATCAAGGATGCCAGCAAAGGGAAGGGAGAGGTTAGATGACGGGTAACATGCATTCATTTGTTTTTAGGCCTATGGGAGTTCCAGGGCCATTAACAGTAATAATACTTATATAGAGGAAACAAACATACTTCAACGAAATGTCATTCTACTTTTTCAAGGGACCTTGTCTTTTTCCCGTTGCTTCAATGATCCGTTTTTTGTTTTTTTGAGCCACAATGCCCCAAAGTTGTGTCACATATCTACAATAATTTCATTGTAATTCTCTCTTCTAAATGAATGGCTTTGATTTAGTATTAAATGCAAAGGTATTAATGATTCATAATTTCCGCTGAAGAGACTCAAGAGAAGCATAAGATATGACAAAGAGGGAGACAAATAAAAGCTTACTTTAGGTCTTTATGCTGCTCGTTTAAATGGAAAAAATATTATAACCCTGATATACGGAACCATTATGTAATACCATACTGTAATAATATACTGTAATACCATACTGTAATACCATACTGTAATACCATACTGTAATACCATACTGTAATAATATACTGTAATACCATACTGTAATACCATACTGTAATAATATACTGTAATACCATACTGTAATACCATACTGTAATAATATACTGTAATACCATACTGTAATACCATACTGTAATAATATACTGTAATACCATACTGTAATACCATACTGTAATAATATACTGTAATAATATACTGTAATAACATACTGTAATACCATACTGTAATAATATACTGTAATACCATACTGTAATAATATACTGTAATACCATACTGTAATACCATACTGTAATAATATACTGTAATACCATACTGTAATACCATACTGTAATAATATACTGTAATACCATACTGTAATAATATACTGTAATACCATACTGTAATACCATACTGTAATACCATACTGTAATAACATACTGTAATAACATACTGTAATACCATGCTGTAATACCATACTGTAATAATATACTGTAATAACATACTGTAATAATATACTGTAATACCATACTGTAATACCATACTGTAATAATATACTGTAATACCATACTGTAATAATATACTGTAATACCATACTGTAATACCATACTGTAATAATATACTGTAATACCATACTGTAATAATATACTGTAATACCATACTGTAATACCATACTGTAATAATATACTGTAATACCATACTGTAATACCATACTGTAATAATATACTGTAATACCATACTGTAATACCATACTGTAATACCATACTGTAATAATATACTGTAATACCATACTGTAATACCATACTGTAATAACATACTGTAATACCATACTGTAATACCATACTGTAATAATATACTGTAATAACATACTGTAATAATATACTGTAATACCATACTGTAATACCATACTGTAATAATATACTGTAATACCATACTGTAATACCATACTGTAATAACATACTGTAATACCATGCTGTAATACCATACTGTAATAATATACTGTAATACCATACTGTAATACCATACTGTAATACCATACTGTAATAATATACTGTAATAATATACTGTAATAATATACTGTAATACCATACTGTAATACCATACTGTAATAATATACTGTAATACCATTATGTAATACCATACTGTAATACCATACTGTAATAATATACTGTAATAACATACTGTAATACCATACTGTAATAATATACTGTAATACCATACTGTAATAACATACTGTAATAACATACTGTAATACCATACTGTAATAATATACTGTAATACCATACTGTAATAACGTACTGTAATACCATACTGTAATAATATACTGTAATACATTCTGTAATACCATACTGTAATACCATACTGTAATAACATACTGTAATACCATACTGTAATAACATACTGTAATAACATAATGTAATACCATTCTGTAATAACATACTGTAATACCATACTGTAATACCATACTGTAATACCATACTGTAATACCATACTGTAATAATATACTGTAATAACATACTGTAATACCATACTGTAATAATATACTGTAATACCATACTGTAATAATATACTGTAATACCATACTGTAATAATATACTGTAATACCATACTGTAATAATATACTGTAATACCATACTGTAATAATATACTGTAATACCATACTGTAATAACATACTGTGATACCATACTGTAATAACATACTGTCATACCATACTGTAATAATATACTGTAATACCATTCTGTAATAACATACTGTAATACCATACTGTAATACCATACTGTAATACCATACTGTAATACCATACTGTAATAATATACTGTAATACCATACTGTAATACCATACTGTAATAATATACTGTAATACCATACTGTAATAATATACTGTAATACCATACTGTAATAACATACTGTGATACCATACTGTAATACCATACTGTGATACCATACTGTAATACCATACTGTAATACCATACTGTAATAATATACTGTAATACCATACTGTAATAATATACTGTAATACCATACTGTAATAACATACTGTAATACCATACTGTAATAATATACTGTAATACCATACTGTAATACCATACTGTGATACCATACTGTAATACCATAATGTGATACCATACTGTAATACCATACTGTGATACCATACTGTAATAATATACTGTAATACCATACTGTAATACCATACTGTGATACCATACTGTAATACCATACTGTGATACCATACTGTAATAATATACTGTAATACCATACTGTAATACCATACTGTGATACCATACTGTAATACCATACTGTGATACCATACTGTAATAATATACTGTAATAATATACTGTAATACCATACTGTAATACCATACTGTGATACCATACTGTAATACCATACTGTGATACCATACTGTAATACCATACTGTGATACCATACTGTAATACCATACTGTGATACCATACTGTAACCTACCATACTGTAATACCATACTGTAATACCATACTGTGATACCATACTGTAATACCATACTGTGATACCATACTGTAATACCATACTGTGATCATACTAATTACTGTAATACCATACTGTAATACCATACTGTAATACCATACTGTGAATACCATACTGTAATACCATACTGTGATACCATACTGTAATACCATACTGTAATACCATACTGTGATACCATACTGTAATACCATACTGTGATACCATACTGTAATACCATACTGTGATACCATACTGTAATACCATACTGTGATACCATACTGTAATACCATACTGTAATACCATACTGTAATACTATACTGTAATACCATACTGTAATACCATACTGTGATACCATACTGTAATACCATACTGTGATACCATACTGTAATACCATACTGTGATACCATACTGTAATAATATACTGTAATACCATACTGTAATACCATACTGTAATACCATACTGTAATACCATACTGTGATACCATACTGTAATACCATACTGTGATACCATACTGTAATACCATACTGTAATACCATACTGTAATACCATACTGTGATACCATACTGTAATACCATACTGTGATACCATACTGTAATAATATACTGTAATACCATACTGTAATACCATACTGTAATACCATACTGTGATACCATACTGTAATACCATACTGTAATACCATACTGTGATACCATACTGTAATACCATACTGTGATACCATACTGTAATACCATACTGTGATACCATACTGTAATACCATACTGTGATACCATACTGTAATACCATACTGTAATACCATACTGTGATACCATACTGTAATACCATACTGTGATACCATACTGTAATACCATACTGTAATACCATACTGTGATACCATACTGTAATACCATACTGTAATACCATACTGTGATACCATACTGTAATACCATACTGTAATACCATACTGTAATACCATACTGTGATACCATACTGTAATACCATACCGTAATACCTTACTGTGATACCATACTGTAATACCATACTGTAATACCATACCGTAATACCATACTGTGATACCATACTGTAATACCATACTGTAATACCATACTGTAATACCATACTGTGATACCATACTGTAATACCATACTGTGATACCATACTGTAATACCATACTGTAATACCATACTGTAATACCATACTGTAATACCATACTGTAATACCATACTGTGATACCATACTGTAATACCATACTGTGATACCATACTGTGATACCATACTGTAATACCATACTGTGATACCATACTGTAATACCATACTGTAATACCATACTGTAATACCATACTGTGATACCATACTGTAATACCATACTGTAATACCATACTGTAATACCATACTGTAATACCATACTGTAATACCATACTGTGATACCATACTGTAATACCATACTGTGATACCATACTGTGATACCATACTGTAATACCATACTGTAATACCATACTGTAATACCATACTGTAATACCATACTGTAATACCATACTGTAATACCATACTGTAATACCATACTGTGATACCATACTGTAATACCATACTGTAATACCATACTGTGATACCATACTGTAATACCATACTGTAATACCATACTGTAATACCATACTGTAATACCATACTGTAATACCATACTGTAATACCATACTGTGATACCATACTGTAATACCATACTGTGATACCAAGGAAACTGTATGTATTTTTATTACCGTCAAGGTGTGGTCTACCTGCTCAGCATTCTTTCATTACAAAACATTAGGAACACCTGAGGTGCAGGTGTTGGAAGCAATTGCCTTTCAGTGGGATCTAACAATGGTTTTAAAACACGGACCCGGGTTCGTTGATCATTTGTGTACTATTTGATCGGCTTCCAGTTCAGCGACTTTTTGAAAATATTGACATCTTAATTTTTTGGTCGTGTTTGTACTGCCTGTGTGAGCTACAGCTATGCAATGTTCATAAGAAGTGTGATGCTGTAGCAAGCACAACAAAGAGCTTGTCTGGAGCACCAAGAACAGACACTTGGCTTCTGTGGTATCTCATACATATTTCATCACATTGATTTATAATGGAAGTTTTAAAAAATATTTAAACAGAGTTTTGGAATAAAAACAGAGTTTTGGAATGAAACTGGATCATAAAAAACATTGAATAATACCTTTCTCATGAATATAATCATTCAAATGTGAGAAACAGTACTATTATTATTATATTTTTAAGTGACACAGTGTCATTTACAATTAATGCCATCGTTTATAAACTAATGGTTAAGAAGTTTTCAAAACTTAACTCTGGTGAAAGGGGATTTTCTTTCTCGTTTTAGAATCTTTCAAATGAATATTATCTGAGGAATAGATTCCTGTCCACAAGGACTTAATGGTGTTTGTTAGGCGACTCAGTGTTACAGTCTTACATGCTAACGTTAACCATTGAGGCTTCACTGCGGTTCTCTTCAGGTCATTGACAACATAGTTACATAACAATTGGAAACTAAAAGTGAAGGAAAGGTATGAAGCATAAATAAACCAGCAAAAGCTACTGTTACACTTCTGATTATTTTATTAATGTCATTTTTATTTATCCAAGTTGTCCAGTCAGAATACGTATTTTACGAGGGAGACCTGGCCAGTACCAGATTGTGGAAACATTGGTACTTAAATCAAAAACAGTTTAGATTTAAATGAATGTGCTTTTGAAAGGTGATGATATTACTTTCTGGAGTAGGCCTGTTCAGGTTCAAGAGGCTAATGCAGGCACCATCCATGGGACCAGGATAAACTAAAATCATGCACACAATGACATCCCATTAATAGGATGGGGCACGGCAGGAGAGTACACCGGACCGGAACGATTTCCAAGTGGATACACCCTCTGACTCTGGGGTACCTACACTCAGCCAGCAGCGGTGATTTGACAAATGATTCTGTATCAAAGAGGTCTGTACTGATTTGAGATGTAATTGATTGGATGGGAGGCAATTGAATCCCTGATTGGTTTAACTGAAGAGAAAGAAGAGATTGAAATATAGAATGGTATGGAAGAGGAGAAGAGAAGAGAAGAGAGGAGAGGAGAGGAGAGGAGAGGAGAGGAGAGGAGAGGAGAGGAGAGGAGAGGAGAGGAGAGGAGAGGAGAGGAGAGGAGAGGAGAGGAGAGGAGAGGAGAGGAGAGGAGAGGAGAGGAGAGGAGAGAACGGATTTGTCTTCCACTATTCAAACAGAAGAGATATGGATGGAAATTGTATGTATTCTTACTATCGATTTGTTTCACGTCAAGGTGTGGTCTAGCTGCTCAGCATTCTTTCATTATACACTGTGTATAAAAATATTGGGAACACCTTCTTAATATTGAGTTGCAACCCCTTTTGCCATCAGAACAGCCTCAATTTGTTGGGCATGGACTACAAGGTGTTGAAAGCGTTCCACAGGGCTGCTGGTCCATGTTGACTCCAATGCTTCCCACAGTTGTGTCAAGTTGGCTGGACGTCCTTTGGGTGGTGGACCATTCTCGATACACACGGGAAACTGTTGAGCATGAAAAACCGAGCAGTGTTGCGGTTCTTGACGCACTCAAACCGGGGAGCCTGCAAAAGGCAAAAGGCACTTAAATATTTTGTCTTGCCCCTTCACCCTCTGAATGGCACTGTGCTTCTACACCTGCATTGCTTGCTGTTTGGGGTTTTAGACTGGGTTTCTGTACAGCACTTTGAGATATCAGCTGATGTACGAAGGGCTATATAAATACATTTGATTTGATTTGATTTAACATAGACAATCCATTTCTCAACTGTCTCAAGGTTTAAAAATCGTTCTTGAACCTGTCTCCTCCCCTACATCTATACTGATTGAAGTGGATTTAACAGGTGACATTAATAAGGGATCATAACTGACTTCACTAGTGAAATAAATGTTGGTCAGTCTACCTGGTCAGTCTATGTCATGGAAAGAGTAGGAGATTCCTAACATGTTGTACACTCAGAGTATATCTTCAGACTACTAGAAGCTCGAGTCTTAATTCACCTATCAATTGATATCATCATTAACCTTTGTTGTGGGATTCATGGCACTGGGGAAGTGACATCTTTAGTTAAAAAATGGAGGATAGCCGGCAGACTAGCAAGGCCTCCAGAGGATTGGCTCAACCTCATAAACCATTATAGTAGGGACATTATGAGAGCAAAGTACTGCCTGAAACGACGTACAGAATACCAACCACATAAGCGCCTGTGAAATGAACATGATCCCAACCACATCTTTATATTTTGTGGAACAACAAAATTATGACTGTGCACTACAACACAATGCAATGAATTTAAATAAATAAATAATATAAAATATATATTTTTTGTATTTCTTTTTTTAACAGAAAACAGTCTGCTTTCCTTTTCAATTACAATATGATAATTTATTCATCCTCCTTATCTGTAGGAGTGTATAGTAATGCCTATAATTCCATTTTTGGTTGCCAAAAGTAGTTACCGGGAAATTATAGACAGGAGGTAAATTTCATGTATGATGTACACTTAATGTTGTCATTATATTTCACAGTCCCCTGCGGTCCTCACACAGTCATAATATCTGTGAACGTTCAGGAAGTATTCATAACCCATTGACTTATTCCACATTTTGATGAGTTACAGTCTGGATTCAAAATGGATTAAATACCACATCATGTCAAAGTGTGAAACATGTTTTTTATTTTTTATTTGTGCAAATGTATTAAATTAAATACATAATTATCTCATTTATATAAATATTCACAACCCTGAGTCTATGCTTGTAGAAGCACCTTTGGCAGAGGGTATTTCTGGGTAAGTCTCTAAGAGCTTTCTACACCTCGATTTGCCCATTATTCTTTTTAAAAAAAATTCAAGTGCTGTAAAATTGCTTGTTGATCATTGTTAGATAACAATTTACAGGTCTTGCCATAGATTTTCAAGACAATTTAAGTCAAAACTGTAACCAGGCCACTCCTGGAACATTCACTGTCTTCTTGGTAAGCAACTCCAGTGTAGATGTAGCTTTTAGGTTATTGTCCTGTTATCTCCTATTGTCTGGTGGAAATCAGACTGAACCAGGTTTTCCTCTAGGATTTTGCCTGTACTTAGCTCCATTCCGTTTGTTTTTTTTATCCTGAAAAACTCACCAGTCCTTAATGATTACAAGCATACCCATTACATGATGCAGCCACCACTATGCTTGAAAATATGGAGTGTGGCACTCAGTAATGTGTTGTATTGGATTTGCTCCAGTCCTAACACTGTTCAGGATTATTTTTGTATTGCTTTGCCACATTTCTTTGCAGTATTGCGTTAGTACCTTGTTGCAAACACGATACATGTTTTGGAACATGTACAGGCTTCCTTCTTTACCTTCTGTCACAGTTTTTTCCAACTGCTTACACACAAAATCTTTTCATGTCACATGATTTTTGAAACCTCTCACTCAAAGTGCAAAACTACACACAAAATATCCAAAACCATAAGCTATTTCTCAGCCTTTGACTCAGTTGTCAATTGCATAAAACACTTTTTTCAAAACACTACACACAATTATCTATATAAAACACAAACATCTAACAGGAAGTGACTTGCTTTCCTTTTCCAAACACAACCAATCAAAATGCTACACTTATTCACCAGGTCACACACACACACTCATCACATGTGCAACCACTAATAGCTTAACTGATCACTAACCAATCACTGCTTTACTGTAGTATAGGCCTATAAATAGGTCAAAGGTCAGATTACCTGTTTTGAACAATGGATGCCAACAATGGACAGAGAGCAAGAGGAGGAGGAGGGAGAGGAAGAGGAAGAGGAAGAAGAGGACGAGGGCAAAGAAGAGAAGGAAGGAGAGCCATCTCTGATGACATTAGGGCAACACTTGTTGATCATGAGAGTCCAGCCCAACTTGAGTCGATTTACAGTGGCGTCCATAATTCGAACCTTCAGAAATGAGAATCAGGTATGCAACTATCTAATGACTATTTTAGCATTACAGTAATGTACTGTAAAATACGTATGACTGCATAGTATTGCATAAACATTTGTAACTCTAAGCCATCCATTTACTGCACTGCATTGAATGAA
Source organism: Oncorhynchus kisutch (assembly GCF_002021735.2). NCBI lineage: Eukaryota > Metazoa > Chordata > Actinopteri > Salmoniformes > Salmonidae > Oncorhynchus > Oncorhynchus kisutch. The sequence continues at coordinate 6,711,298 of NC_034188.2, forward strand.
AAAGGTTGGTTATCATGCTGTACTACATTTTTTTGTACATTGTTTACAGTTCCTATGCTGAACACATACTGTGTTTGAATTCTGTACAGAGTGGAAAGGCAAAGACATCATGGAGGACGAGGACGCTTGTTTACAGATGTACAAGAGACTGCAATTATAAATATGGTTTTGGCCAACAATGCAATTAGGACTCCAGAGATAAGAGAGCATATCTTGAATAATGACACCATATTTAACAACATCAATGTATCCTCAAACGTCACCGAGTGACAATGAAACAACTTTACAAGGTGCCATTTGAGAGAAACTCTGACAGAGTCAAGAATATGTTTGGCTTCAACCTCACCAAAACCAGGCGCCGCGGAAGAAATGTAATAGGACAGAGGGCAATTACCAATGTCCCTGGAGAGCGTGGGGGTAATATAACTATGTGCTGCCATCACTCAAAACGGGGTCCTCCATCACAATGCCACACTGGGTCCGTACAACACCGGCCATATGCTCACTTTTCTGGATGCAATTTACACAATGCTTGTCCCTGATCCAGATCAGGAGCCTGATAGATTAGTGGTTTTATGGGACAATGTTAGTTTTCACCGGGCTGTTCTGGTCCAAAACTGGTTTGCCACCCATCCACAATTTGTAGTTTTGTACCTACCCCCATATTCACCTTTTCTAAATCCCAAAGAGGAATTCTTCTCAGCCTGGCGCTGGAAAGTGTATGATCGCCAACCCTATGCCCGCATGCCGCTTCTCCAGGCAATGGAGGATGCATGTAGGGACATAGAGGTTGCCTCTGTCCAAGGTTGGATACGCCATGCTAGGAGATACTTCCCTCCATGTGGGGACATAGAGGTTGCCTCTGTCCAAGGTTGGATACGCCATGCTAGGAGATACTTCCCTCGATGTTTGGCAAGAGAAAACGTATCTTGTGATGTGGACGAAGTATTGTGGCCAGACCCAGGCCAGAGAAGAGATGAAGGGTAGCTTAGCACTAGTGATTCCCCCCCCCCCCTACCAGTTCCTGGACTGCCCCCCCGGGACCCCACACACACAATTGTGTTCTTTACTGTATTCTAAAGAATATACTTTTGGTTTACATATGTTTATGGTTTTGTTGTATGCTACTGGATACAACAGTAATGTTTGGCCTAATACATATTTTCTGTTTCTACATTGCATTGGTGTTTACAGTGTACTTGTTACCCCTCTCAGCAGATTACTTTCACTGTAGAACATTGTATTGAAATGTAGATATAAGCCTGTGAAAGACCAAAGAGCTTTAGATTTAGAACAACAGTGTTTACATGGTATATCTATAAATGTACTATTATGAAAGCAGTGTTTGCCATTTGATGCAAATGCTTCATTCTGACATGTGTTTATGGCATTTTGAATGCAGTGTTACATTTTGAAGGAGATGTGAGGCATTTTGCATTTTGTTTGTACAGTTTAGGGAGTTGTGTGTAGAGTTTTGAAAAAATGTGTGTAAGCAGTTGGAAAAAACTGTAATTAGGTTATTATTGTGGAGTAACTACAACATTGTTGATCCATCCTCTATTTTCTCCTGTCATTAAACACTCTCTAACTGTTTTGGTCACCTGTTTTGGCCTCAAGGTGAAATCCCTGAGAAAGTGGCCTTCCTCTCTGGGCAACTGAGTTAAGAAGGACGCCTGTATCTTTGTAGTGACTGGATGTATTGATACATCATCCAAAGTGTAATTAATAACGTCACCTTCAAAGGGATATTCAAAGTTGGCTTTGTTTTCTTTCTCTTCCACCAATAGGTGCCCTTCTTTGTGAGGCATTGGAAAACCTCCCTGGTCTTTGAATCTGTGTTTGAAATGCTCTGCTCAATTGAGGGACCTTACATATAATTGTGTGGGATATAGAGATGATGTAGTCATTCAAAAATCATGTTAATCACAAAAATGTTTTTTTGCACACAGAGTGAGTCCATGCAACTGATAGAATAACTTGTTAAGCACATTTTTACTCCTGAACCGAGTTAAGGCTTAACAAAAGGGGTTAAATTCTTATTGACCCGATAAGTATTCAATTTGTAAAAGAAATGTGCAAAACCTTATTCTACTTTGACATTATGGGGGTATTGCGTATGAAGCCAGTGACCAAAAAAAATCTCAATGGAAACGAATTTTAAATTCAGGCTATAGTACAACATAATGTGGGGGGGGGATACAGTCAAGGTGGTGTGTATACCTTCTGAAGGCAATGTGCAGCAGCTATTCCAGTGTTTCTGTCTATGACTTGTCATGGACACCATGTAATGAGCCATGTTATATTGGAGGCTCTGCAGATAGGAAGGCTCTGCAGATATGGAGGCTCTGCAGATAGGGAGGCTCTGCAGATATGGAGGCTCTGCAGATATAGAGGCTCTGCAGATATGGAGGCTCTGCAGATAGGGAGGCTCTGCAGATAGGTAGGCTCTGCAGATAGGGAGGCTCTGCAGATAGGGAGGCTCTGCAGATAGGTAGGCTCTGCAGATAGGGAGGCTCTGCAGATAGGGAGGCTCTGCAGATAGGGAGGCTCTGCAGATAGGGAGGCTCTGCAGATAGGGAGGCTCTGCAGATGGGGAGGCTCTGCAGATAGGGAGGCTCTGCAGATAGGGAGGCTCTGCAGATAGGGAGGCTCTGCAGATATGGAGGCTCTGCAGATAGGGAGGCTCTGCAGATAGGGAGGCTCTGCAGATAGGGAGGCTCTGCAGATAGGGAGGCTCTGCAGATAGGGAGGCTCTGCAGATATGGAGGCTCTGCAGATAGGGAGGCTCTGCAGATATGGAGGCTCTGCAGATAGGGAGGCTCTGCAGATAGGGAGGCTCTGCAGATAGGGAGGCTCTGCAGATAGGGAGGCTCTGCAGATAGGGAGGCTCTGCAGATATGGAGGCTCTGCAGATAGGGAGGCTCTGCAGATAGGGAGGCTCTGCAGATAGGGAGGCTCTGCAGATAGGGAGGCTCTGCAGATAGGGAGGCTCTGCAGATATAGAGGCTCTGCAGATAGGGAGGCTCTGCAGATAGGGAGGCTCTGCAGATAGGGAGGCTCTGCAGATAGGGAGGCTCTGCAGATAGGGAGGCTCTGCAGATATGGAGGCTCTGCAGATAGGGAGGCTCTGCAGATAGGGAGGCTCTGCAGATAGGGAGGCTCTGCAGATAGGGAGGCTCTGCAGATAGGGAGGCTCTGCAGATATGGAGGCTCTGCAGATAGGGAGGCTCTGCAGATAGGGAGGCTCTGCAGATAGGGAGGCTCTGCAGATAGGGAGGCTCTGCAGATATGGAGGCTCTGCAGATAGGGAGGCTCTGCAGATAGGGAGGCTCTGCAGATAGGGAGGCTCTGCAGATAGGCCGAAACAGAACAGCAGAAAGAGCAACAAAAAAAAAGAAACATCTCCAGTTGGTCGCCGCAATGTGCCGACTGTGTTTCCATGTTTCTGTCTTCCTTTCCGGCATTGGCAAGCTGGCAACACAGCATAGCTCTACCTGTTGCCTTCTGACATGGACATGCTGTGTTCGCTGGTGACAGCTGCTGCACAGGACCGGACCCAGAGGTCACAAATGACCTTTCGGACTGTCTTTTTTTTTTTTTTCAGTCACACCACATATTTGTCATACGATGTCCACCGATGCAACCCGGAGCGCCACAATGGGACCATGGAGTGGGTGCAGGGTGCTGTGAGTGTTCCTGCTTGTCCTGCAGGATCAACTTTACCTGAGATGAAACGTGTGGTTGTGTGTGTGTGTGCTTGTGTGTGTGCATTTGTGTGTGTGTGTTTGTGTGTGTTTGTGTGTGTGTGTGTGTGTGTGTGTGTGTGTGTGTGTGTGTGTGTGTGTGTGTGTGTGTGTGTGTGTGTGTGTGTGTGTGTGTGTGTGTGTGTGTTGTGTGTGTTTGTATGTGTGTGTGTGTGTGTGTGTGTTTGTGTGTGTACATGCATGGGCTTGTGAGTCTCCTAGGCCCTCTATGACTCCCATGGACTGCTGCTTTGGGTTTAACTCTAACCCTTCACTAACCCTTCTGTTTAACTCTAATCCTGACCCTTCATTTTAGCTCTAATTCTAACCCTTCAGTTTAACTCTAATCCTAACTCTTCAGTTGAACTCTAATCCCAACCCTTCAGTTGAACTCTAACCCTAACCCTTCAGTTTAACTCTAATCCTAACCCTTCAGTTTAACTCTAATCCTAACCCTAACCCTTCAGTTTAACTCTATTCCTAACCCTAACCCTTCAGTTTAACTCTAATCCTAATCCTAACCCTTCAGTTTAGCTCTAACTAATCCTAACCCTTCAATTGAACTCTAATCCTAATCCTTCAGTTTATCTCTAACCCTAACCCTTCAGTTTAACTCTAATCCTAACCCTAACCCTTCAGTTTAACTCTAATCCTAACCCTAACCCTTCAGTTTAACTCTAATCCTAACCCTAACCCTTCAGTTTATCACTTATCCTAACCCTTCAGTTTAACTCTAATCCTAATCCTTCAGTTTAACTCTAATCCTAACCCTAACCCTTCAGTTTAACTCTAATCCTAACCCTAACCCTTCAGTTTAACTCTAATCCTAATCCTTCAATTGAACTCTAATCCTAACCCTAACCCTTCAGTTTAACTCTAATCCTAACCCTAACCCTTCAGTTTAACTCTAACCCTAACCCTTCAGTTTAACTCTAATCCTAACCCTAACCCTTCAGTTTAACTCTAATCCTAACCCTAACCCTTCAGTTTAACTCTAATCCTAATCCTTCAGTTTAACTCTAATCCTAATCCTAATCCTTCAATTTAACTCTAATCCTAATCCTTCAGTTGAACTCTAATCCTAACCCTAACCCTTCAGTTTAACTCTAATCCTAACCCTAACCCTTCAGTTTAACTCTAATCCTAACCCTAGCCCTTCAGTTTAACTCTAATCCTAACCCTAATCCTTCAGTTTAACTCTAATCCTAACCCTAACCCTTCAGTTTAACGCTAACACTGACCCTAGAGTTTAGCGTGGTAATTGCTGCATTACTAGCCCTGTTGTTTGGCTGCTGGAGGCATTGCATTTTATTATACTGTATGAATCATCATTAAGAAGTGCTCATTCACCAGCATGTTCCCCTGGCATCAAGACCCTGCCAACAGTTTATACATAGACGTGTTATACAGAGATTATATTATAGGTGAATATCCCAAACTAGAAGAAACGTGTCTATTTCAACATACATGGCTTGTTCTTTTAGGTTCAGGCCGGGTATCTGCTGATTTTAAAAAGGGCTTCATAAAATACATTTAATTTGATTAATTTATACCAGGATACTACTCCACTGTGTGCTAAACAGATATAATTCTCTTGTATATTGTATAGTGGACTGGCCAAGCATGCTAGATAAATAATGTGTTAGCAGCATGGATACCAGGGTCACTCGGCATGTGTGCTATTGGAAAAAAAAAACAATGTGTGATATGACATCATGGAATGTGCCACCAAAATGACCCCTTTTCCCTTCGTAGTGCACTACTTTTGGCCATAGCGCTAAGGGAACCTGGTCAAAAGTAGTGCACTATATAGGTAATAGGGTGCAATTTGTGACGCTCCTATGGTTTCATGAGGAGGGATGTTTAATGATTTTTGTTTGCCATAGTAATTCCATGAACCTGGCAGTGACAGGGTTGGGCATGCAACCCCATACAGGGAGAGGTGGATGAACCAGTCCCTTTCCATCATCCCAACCATCTGCCATCTGTCTCCCCTGTTACACTATACACAAAATACGGACTCATTTCATTATTTAATATTTACTGCTGTAAGGAGAGAAAAAAAAAAAGTTTTATTCAGAATCCTCTTGAGCTTGTTCGCAATATGTCTTACAATGTGCTTGCCTCTAGAAATATTATAGCCTCCCCCTCGCCCTCCCCTTCTCAAAAACAGAAGAGGGGTTTCGCTGTTCAATTATTCACTGATATACAAGAGATTTTTTCTATGAGTCTTTAGATTTTAACCAAGAAGACACCAAATGAAGAAGATCAACTGTTTGTTGAGATTGAATAAGGGAGGGAGGGACTGGAGGACCATGCATTTAATGTCAGCAATTATTGTAGATGAACAATGTTCAGACCCAAGAGGATAGTCAGTAGTTGAACAATGTTCTCAGACCCCAGAGGATATCAGAATGTGATGTATGGCTTTTGGAGTACAATCACTATGGAAACCAGAAATCCTATTCCCTATTAAAGTGCACTAGTTTTAGTGCACTACCGCACAGGGCTCTGGTTAAAAGTAGTGCACTATGTAGGGAATATAGTGCTTTTTGGGACGCGGACCCAAAGTTTTTGCCACCCACTCGGACAGCCGTTAATCATCTTCTTTCCCTTTAGATACTGGCACTGCAGAATTTGGCCAATGTGTCAAGAAGCAATTATGTATACTTAGTGCTCTCTCCCACCCTCCCCTCCCCTCTCTTTCTTCTCTCTCACACTCTTTATATAATCACAGCGCTGGAGAGCCGTTTATTCTTCTCTCTCTCTCTCGCTCTCGCTCTCTCTCTCGCTCTCACTCTGGCTCTCTCTCGCTCTCTCTCTCGCTCTCTCTCGCTTGCTCTCTCTCTCGCTCTCTCTCGCTCTCTCTCTCGGTCTCTCTCTCTCGCTCGCTCTCTCTCTCTCTCTCTCTCTCTCTCTGTCTCTCTCTCTCTCTACTGTCTCTCTCTCTCTCTGTCTCTCTCTCTCTCTCTCTACTGTCTCTTTCTCTCTCTACCTCTCTCTCTCTGTCTCTCTCTCTCTCTCTCTCTCTCTCTCTCTCTCTGTTCATTTAAAAATATATATTTTGGTTGACGGCCAGACGCAACACAATGCAGGCTGAGGAAGTAAACAGGAATATCCTAAACTTCAATATAATCAAGCGTTCCTTGTAATCTAAATCACATATTCTCTCATTGATTTCTTACATATTCATTCTGCCACTCTGATTGACTGTAAATGACCGTACGGGTTCTGTACACTCCCTGTGTAATGTCCTGTGAATCCGGATCAGGGGGAGCAATGTGAGTGGACGAGACGAGAACACATGTTCCGCTGGTATTGAGGCAATTGCAAATCTCCAAAGTGGCGTTCTTCGCTTCATTATATTTGACATCCAGATCAGTTGGTTTATAGAGTGAGGGCTGATGAGAGAGGCGACGTGGGACATTGCAAACGCTTCCTAAAATCTCATGGACAGTATATGCATGCAGATTATTCCTGGTGATATGCCACCCTTTTTCCCGATATAGTGCACTACTTTTGACCAGGGCCCATGACACCCTTTTTCCCGATATAGTGCACTACTTTTGACCAGGGCCCATGACACCCTATTCCCTATATAGTGCACTACTTTTGACCAGGGCACATGACACCCTATTCCCTATATAGTGCACTACTTTTGACCAGGGCCCAATGGCACCCTATTCCCTATATAGTGCACTACTTTTAGCACTATAATAGGGAATAGGGTGCCATTGGGCCCTGGTCAAAAGTATTGCACTATATAAGGAATAGGGTGCCATTTGAGACTATGATTCCAGTCTGGTGTTTTTTTTTTGTTGTGGTTTGTTTGTTTGTGCCGAGTGACTCAGGACCAAGCTGATTGCCACGCTCATTATTTCCCGATGACAGGGACAGCATCGTGTTGTTATTATTTACTGTCATACGTAGACGTGACACGCCACGACGTAGCGGACACTCGGCAGCTTTCAACGGCTCAACAGTCACTTTAGAAAGCATTAAATGTGCAGACTGGGATTTGGTTATCTAGCTGTTCAATGCTCATTTCAGTTTTACATTTTCGACCATTGATTCTTGAAGAATATAAATGATAAGTAACCTGTGAGTATATCACAACTGTCAGTATCTTTATCATTAACCCATGGTATTATAGTTTTCCCCCCCTCCATTGTTTACAAAGACAAAACAAATAAAGTATAGCTGCAGAATATATTTAAATCTACATATTGGATAGCATGAACTGTCAGTCCTCGCATCTAGAGCGCTGTCAATGAATATGAGCGGTTTTCATTCCCTTAGCCCCATCCCGCAGCTGTGTACAGAAACCAGTGGCGAACAGCAAACATTTAGTTGTGTTTCCAATCCCAGATTGTAGCTTTTAGGCCGAAAAGCGGTGTAGTTTTAGCTGAACACATGATGACAGGCTGTCAGACTGCCCTCTCCACGGACTTTATTTGAACCATGACTTAGGCTTCAAAGGATTAAAAAAAAATTTTTTTACTCTTGACCGTGCCACTCAACCAGAAAAGGACATGGCCATTTTGACACTTTTTTTTTCCTAAGTGAACTGGAAGACGTGAGAGGATTTCACTACATAGCACATTATCACATTCACCAGTGGCAAGCAGTGGCAGAGTCAAGGGGAAAGTTAGTTCGATGTGTGATGATTACTTGAATAAGTCTGGAGGATGGTGGATAAAAATAAAAAAAAACTTTGCATAGCCTAGTGGGAAATCAATGAATACATTTGAAATTCTCACATCATGTCAAAAAAAAGTGGTTCTTCTAATTTGCATGTATAATGTGAGTAGTAATTCTTAATTATAACAAAATACATAGTGTGGATGTCATTAATATAATTTAACGGGAAAAATATAATTTCTGAATTAGTTACACATCTCTCAGTGAACAAACAACATCCAGCTTTACTACATCCAGAAATATGGATCAAATATCAAATATACTGTATCCTGTATAGGTTAATATAGAGTAATATACTGTATCCAATAGTAATATACTGTATCCTGTATAGGTCTATATAGAATAATATACTGTATCCTGTATAGTGTATATAGAGTAATATACTGTATCCTGTATAGGTCTATATAGAGTAATATACTGTATCCTGTATAGGTCTATATAGAGTAATATACTGTATCCTGTATAGGTCTATATAGAGTAATATACTGTATCCTGTATAGGTCTATATAGAGTAATATACTGTATCCTGTATAGGTCTATATAGAGTAATATACTGTATCCTGTATAGGTGTATATAGAGTAATATACTGTATCCTGTATAGGTTAATATAGAGTAATATACTGTATCCTGTATAGGTTAATATAGAGTAATATATGGTATCCTGTATAGGTTAATATAGAGTAATATATGGTATCCTGTATAGGTTAATATAGAGTAATATACTGTATCCTGTATAGGTTAATATAGAGTAATATATGGTATCCTGTATTGGTTAATATAGAGTAATATATGGTATCCTGTATTGGTTAATATAGAGTAATATATGGTATCCTGTATTGGTTAATATAGAGTAATATACTGTATCCTGTATAGGTGTATATAGAGTAATATATGGTATCCTATATAGGTCTATATAGAGTAATATATGGTATCCTGTATAGGTGTATACAGAGTAATATACTGTATCCTGTATAGGTGTATATAGAGTAATATACTGTATCCTGTATAGGTCTATATAGAGTAATATACTGTATCCTGTATAGGTGTATATAGAGTAATATACTATATCCTGTATAGGTGTATATAGAGTAATATACTGTATCCTGTATAGGTGTATATAGAGTAATATACTGTATCCTGTATAGGTGTATATAGAGTAATATACTGTATCCTGTATAGGTGTATATAGAGTAATATACTGTATCCTGTAGAGGTCTAGTGAGAGCTTACCTTATGTGGACACGTGGATGCGTTTGAGTTCAAGGACTTTTCCGGTGTCTGGCCCTGATTCTACAAGATAGAAAAACACATTATCAGAAACATGCTTACTGTGGAAAGCCATTTCCAACACAACACCATTTGTGACAGTAGGTTTTCCATCCCAAATGCCCCCCCCCCCCCCTATATAGTGCACTTCTTTTGACGAACACCCAATGGAACAGAGTGCCATTTGGGACAAACCTTCTCTCCGTTATTCTCTGCACCATACAGTGTTGATGTGCCCCTACTATATCAACAGGTTTTTAGCCATTTCATAATCCAAGAACATAACTGCACTGTTGGCTGTAGATGTTTATCTTGATAATATAATCTTGATTTGCTTTCACAGGGTATAACAATGTTGTTGTTTTCTGGAAAGATTTACAAACCTTCTTTAGCAGTCAGATGTCCACATTACAAATGGATGGACTATTTACAGCACAGAACTTATAGTCAGATGATTATCTTTTTCTCCTTTTCTTTCTAATACAGCGATGCAACATTCGGATGCAAGAAAAACAGCATTAAAATAATCCGCCAAGGTATGTCGTCAAGCCAACAACAACAGATGGTCCTGCTGTTTGTGATTATGGCGAGATGCTCAAGTGTTTGCATAAATAAAATTTTTCCAGGGAAACGTACTCCTTTTCACGCGCAACAGGGAATGTTGAGCCTAACAATGACTGAACCACTAATAACAGGGGGAATGAACAGGCCTCACATGGAATGGAGAGGGGCTTCACAGACTACCCCCCCCCCCTCCCCTCCGAAACCTTAACTAGCTACTTCAGGAGGCCACATTGATTCCAAGTAGGTGTCAGCCATTAGCCCCTCATATTCAATTATGTTACCGGGGTACCGCCTAATACTCCCTGACAACACTAATATCTTCCTTATGGAATCACCAGGAGAGAAGAGACACAGAACTGTCCAGACTACCAACATCTATATTTCATCACAACTTAAAGAGAGTCTAGGGGTGAGGGAGAGAGAGACGAGAGAGAACCACACTCACACACACGCACACACGCACGCACGCATGCACGCATGCACACACACACACACACACACAAAGCACACACACGCGAAGCACAAACACACAAAGCACAAACACACACGCAAAGCACACACACGCAAAGGACACACACGCAAAGCACACACACACGCAAAGCACACACACACACACAACCCCAGTTAGCTAGCTTCACTGGCACTGCAGCAGCAAACAGCGTAAACACTCATCTCATGTAATATTAAAGGGCCGATGGCCAAGCGTTGGCTGTCTGAATTAGTCAAAACAATTTCCCCCCAAAGAGTAGATACTGGAGCTGTTACTATATCAGGAGAAATGAACTTTCATATACACATGACAGAATCATGACAGAATTTTTGGGAGGCAGTGTGGGGGGAGGAGTGTGTGTGTGTGTGAGTGTGTGTGTGTGTGTGTGTGTGCCTGTGTGTGTCTGTCTGTTTTGGGATGAGGGTATGATGAGTATGGCTCGATTAACTCATTAAGTTCGAAATGTTCAATTCTTCAACACATGCTTTCCGTTTGTATTCCATATTCAAGTTGTTTATTTTTCAATGATTTAATGAACTTGGTCCAAACAATATGATATTATATATAAACCATAACCTGAGCTGTGCTTACAGTTTATAAACGATCACACATAGGCTTTCCTGTTGCAAAGATGAACTAGAATCCACTGTTTATTTAATTTCTTATTTTCAATGACGGCCTAGGAACAGTGGTTTAACTGCCTGTTCAGGGGCAGAACAACTTTGTACCTTGTCAGCTCGGGGGTTGAACTTGCAACCTTCCGGTTACTAGTCCAACGCTCTAACCACTAGGCTACCCTGCCGCCACTGTGTAGGGTAGGTTGACGTCGGCAACCCTTGTCAATGACCCTGTCTGCTCGTTCGGGCAAATCTAAGCCCAGAAAGTGCACGTCATCATTGCCTAATGCCTTAAGTAGATACTATTACTGCTCTGTTCACAATACGCATTGCACAGGAAAACACATCATCACATGATAACGGAAGAGGGAAATTACAGTACGGCGAAATGTAATGCGTGAAAAATAAGACGCTAGTCACCTCTGATTAAACGTTTCCTACTTGTCGGCATCTGAATTCATTTTTTTTTTTTTGAGCCATTGCCTCCTCCACCATTAATAGAATACCAAACAAGTCACAATAATAACTCGATATCAGCCACAGTGTGCTGTTATGGCGCGTTAAAAGCGACACACTTTCACTTTAGAGGACTCAGGCTGTCATGGAAACGGGCAACAATCTTAGAAACTTTTTGAACAGTATTCCACCCTGTCCCTTCCTTGTGAGAACTTACCCCCCCCCCCCCCCCCCCCCCCCCCATTTCCCTAGCCACTTTAGCAACGAGCTAAACACTGCTCTACTCTCTCAGCAGTCAGTGTAGAAACGTACTACTGACTGAATATGCCACAGTGTAAAAAGGGGAACACTTTGAAACGTCAACTTTTCCACAGGTGCACAGAGACACGGAGTACTGTCTCCTATGCTGAGCCCAGTCTCCAAAGCACAACCCAATCCCTTTTAAGGATGGAGAATGCACTCCAGCACGCACAGTAGGGAGTTTACAATGATTAAGCAATGAGGGATTCCCACAGTGAAAAACCTAAAAATTCACTACTTTTATTCATCTGCTTGCTCTGCCCTCATATTTAGCATCGAAATTGAAGTGTTTTACCATGTTCTTTTCCAGGACAAGTAGTATACAAAATGGTTTCAAATAAACAGTTGCAGTCACAAGTTTTATTGACAAATTTCAATCAAGAAAAATTGTTCATCAATCAAAAACCTTACAATAAAAAAAATGAATTTATAAGAATGCTGTAAGTACGTAAATGGTTTGCTCAGTGGGGGAAAAATACTGAACTAGTCAGTGACAACTGTGTAGAGTTTGTGACAGCAACTATGTGACATTATTATACGACCCTTATACTACGTTGTGGAATTTCCTAAGATCTCCTTTTGCAGAAAAACCTTTTAATGACTCTTGTTGTGAGCGTCATAGAGCAAAACAGATCAGATGCATGTTCAAGAGAGTCTTCGCATTTCACAGTGGGTGGAAACACTGGAAACAGTACATTATGCTAGGATGACAGTGGCACTCAGAAGCGATCCTAGATCTGCGATATACAGTACATTCGGACCCCTTGACTTTTCCCCACATTTTGTTACGTTACAAGCTTGTTCAAAAATATGTTTTTTTGTTGAAAATTTGGGAATTAAATGCTTTAAATAAAACTGCTGTAGTCTCCTCTACTGTAGTCTCATCTACTGTAGTCTCCCCTACTGTAGTCTCCTCTGCTGTAGTCTCACCTACTGTAGTCTCCCCTACTGTAGTCTCCTCTACTGTAGTCTCCTCTACTGTAGTCTCCCCTACTGTAGTCTCCTCTACTGTAGTCTCTTAGTCTCCTCAGCTGTAGTTTCCTCTGCTGAAGTCTCCTAGTTTCCTCTACTGTAGTCTCCTCTACTATAATCTCCTCTACTGTAGTCTCATCTACTGTAGTCTCCTCTACTTAGTCTCCTCTACTGTAATCTCCTCTACTGTAGTCTCATCTACTGTAATCTCTTAGTCTCCTCTACTGTAGTCTCCTCTACTGTAGTCTACACTACTGTAGTATCCTATTTTCCTCTACTGTAGTCTCCTCTACTGTAATATCTTAGTCTCCTCTACTGTAGTCTCATCTACTGTAGTCTCCTCTACTGTAGTCTCATAGTTTCCTCTACTGAAGTGTCCTCTGCTGTAGTCTCATCTACTATAGTCTCCTCTACTGTAGTCTACACTACTGTAGTCTCCTAGTTTCCTCTGCAGTAGTCTCATCTACTGTAGTCTCATCTACTGTAGTCTACACTACTGTAGTCTCCTAGTCTCCTCTACTGTAGTCTCATAGTCTCCTCTACTGTAGTCTCCCCTACTGTAGTCTCTCCCACTGTAGTCTTTTCCACTGTAGTCTCCTCTACTCTCCAGTACTGTAGTCTCCCCTACTGTAGTCTTTTCTACTGTAGTCTTTTCTACAGTAGTCTCTCCTACTTTTTGTGTCTCCTACTGTAGTCTCCTCTACTGTAGTCACCCCTACTGTAGTCACTCCTACTGTCGTCTACACTACTCTCTCCTACTCTAGTCTCCCGTACTGTAGTCTCATCTACTGTAGTCTCCTCAACTGTAGTCTCTCCTACTGTAGTCTCCCCTACTGTAGTCTCTCCTGCTGTAGTCTCCTCTACTGTAGTTCCCTCTACTGTAGTCTCTCCTACTGTAGTCAACACTACTCAATCATACTGTAGTCTCCCTACTGTAGTCTCCCCTACTGTAGTCTCTCCTACTGTAGTCTCCTCTACTCTAGTCTCCTCTACTGTAGTCTCTCTTACTCTAGTCTCCTCTACTCTAGTCTCCTCTACTGTAGTCTCCTCTACTGTAGTCTCCTCTACTGTAGTCTCCTCCACTGTAGTCTCCTCTACTCTAGTCTCCTCTACTGTAGTCTCCTCTACTCTAGTCTCCTCTACTGTAGTCTTCTCTACTGTATATTCCTCTACTGTAGTCTCCCCGTCCCTTTGGTACCTTGAAGGGCACAATACCTGTATTTATTAAACAGAGAATGTCGATTTAGATAAGAGGCCGAGATCAAAACAGAGTAGCCTAATGGACAATTCAAAGACAAATACATTTCTAGAAACACAATGTGCGGTCTAAGGCACTGCATCGCAGTTCTAGAGACGTCACTACAGATCCGGGTTCGATCCTGGGCTGTGTCGCAGCCAGCCGAGACCGGGAAACCCAAGAGGCAGCACACAATTGGCCCAGCGTCGTTCGGCTTAGAGGAGGGTTTGGCCGGCCGGGAAGTCTTTGTCCCATCGCGCTCTAGCGCGGGCCCGGGCGCACGCACACTGACACGGTCGCCAGTTGTACAGTGTTTCCTCCTACACATTGGTGCGGCTGGCTTCCGGGATAAGTAAGCAGTGTGTCAAGAAGCAGTATGGCTTGGCAGGGTTGTGTTTCGGTGGGACGTACAGCTCTGGACCTTCGCCTCTCCCGTGTCCATACGGGAGTTTCAGCAATGGGACAAGACTGTAACTACCAATTGGATATCATGAGTTTCAGCAATGGGACAAGACTGTAACTACCAATTGGATATCATGAGTTTCAGCAATGGGACAAGACTGTAACTACCAATTGGATATCATGAAATTGGGGAGAAAAAGGGAGAAAAAAAATGTTTTTTTTTATAAATAAATACATAAATGTAAAACTGAGGATGGTGTTAAATTTTTGACTTCCTAACAAAGTGAGTGGGCTGTTTGAGTTGGATAGCTAGCATTGATAATCCACCGCTGTTTCCCTTTCTTCACACACACACACACACACACACACACATACACACACACACACACACACACATACACACACACACACACACACACACACACACACACACACACACACACACACACACACACACACACATACACACACACACACACACAGAGAAGGTATTTCCTGGGTCTGTAATGAGCATGCCTATATATTTTAACAGCATTCAAATCACGTTATTCTCTTAGCAGAACAAAATAATAGTGTTCATGGCAGGCATGGTCATTTATTACAGCTGTCAGAGAAGCTTTATCAGACATTCCAAATGGCACCCACGTTTCTTACAAAGTGCACTACATTTGACTGGGGCCCTATTTTCCCTATGCACTACATAGGGAAAACGGTGTCATTTGGGATGCACCCGACATGTAATGCATGTATATCTCCGCCGTGAATATTTCATCAATAAACTAGACGCAATGCAACTATACAGTATGTGAATCAATCTCTGAGTGTTAAAATGAACTCTGTGTTATGTGTTTTCATTATCTGAAATCTGACCACAACTGTTATGAGATTTAAGTCAATGTCAATGTAATGCCGTATAATTAACCTTCTGACTGTCTATCCTGCAATTCCACCTCTGGTCTGGTACACTGGTAGATCTGATAGGGATCAGATGATCGACAAGCATAGGAAAAGGTCCTTGGATTACACACCAACCCACGTATTGATGTTTTCGTCTCATCCAGAGCAAAGACTGTCATTGTAACTGATACAAATGAGAAATTTTGTGGGGGAATTTTAGAAATGTTATTTTATTTTTAATTTTAATTTTAATTTTAATATTTTTTTATTTTTTTTTGAGAAAAATGAGTTTAAAAGAGTTGTGGTGAAACTTTGCTGACTTTAAAAGTAAAATAAAATAACTAGGTAA
Source organism: Oncorhynchus kisutch (assembly GCF_002021735.2). Lineage (NCBI taxonomy): Eukaryota > Metazoa > Chordata > Actinopteri > Salmoniformes > Salmonidae > Oncorhynchus > Oncorhynchus kisutch. The sequence goes on from NC_034188.2 coordinate 6,727,293, forward strand.
AGAAGAGCTACCACCCACACCCTTCATTTTGAAGCAAGCTAGCAAAATCCTATATCATTTAGTACTGATACATCCTATATAATTTAATCCTGATAAATCCTATATCATTTAGTACTGATAAATCATATTTAATTTAGTACTGATAAATCCTATATTTTTTACTACTGATAAATCCTATATCATTAAGTACTGATACATTCTAAATCATTAAGTACTGACAAATCCTATATCATTTAGTCCTGATAAATCCTATATCATTTAGTCCTGATAAATCCCATTATCCTACGCTAATGAGCTCCATTATCTTTCCTTCCCTACGCCGTCATAGCCCGTGCAGGACATGAACCATGCTGTTCACATTCAAGGTGGACGCCTTATAAACCTGAGAACAAGAGCACCATTCACTCCCAGTGTCGAGCAGATAGGGCCTTTTTGAGAGGGGGGGGGGACACATTGGTATGTCGGGTGAGTGGGGGCCATTAGGCACCACTGGCATTCTCCACACTTACAATGAGATGCTTTATCCAGTCAGCTAACTTCCTTGCTATCCACTACAAAGTGCCTTGTTGTTGCTACATTTAGTCAACTGCAGTTCCGTTGACTTGTTTCTGATATTTATTTGTGTGAGTGTGTTTACCGTGGTACATTGTTTCTCTCACTGGGATTAAAACAACGCAGTAGTTCCAGGATTATCCAATGGCTTTGATCATGTGACTTCAATGTTTTTGATCTGAAGTAGGTAGAAGAAAAGAAAAGTGGATTCCACTTCTGGTGGAACTGTACTCCGTGACATGACACGCTGACAGGTAGCGCACATAAACAAAGGAACAGATAAAATATATATATTGTATTTGGAATATTTCTCTGTTACGATGAGGGGATTCACCAGCATTGAATTCCTGAAATACCAGATATATACCCTATTTGATGCAGTACTGTAGAGTGTTGTGTACCATGGCTTTATGCCTGTCTGACTGTCCCGTATAAACTCTTGGAATTGGCTTGTTTTCATCTAGGATTAATCTGCACTAAATTATATAGCATCTATTAGTACTTAATGATATAGGATTTATCAGTACTTAATGATATAGGATTTATCAGTACTTAATGATATAGAATGTATCAGTACTTAATGATATAGGATTTATCAGTACTAAATTAAATAGGATTTATCAGTACTTAATGATTTAGAATGTATCAGTTCTTAATGATATAGGATTTATCAGTAGTAAAATATATAGGATTTATCAGTACTAAATTATATAGGATTTATCAGGATTAAATTATATAGGATGTATCAGTACTAAATGAAATAGGATTTTTCAGTACTGCAATAGCATCGAATAGTCCCCGTGATATGCAACTGTTCAGGGAAGTCCGGAACCAATACACGCAGTCAGTCAGGAAAGCTAAGGCCAGCTTCTTCAGGCAGAAGTTTGCATCCTGTAGCTCCAACTCCAAAAAGTTCTGGGACACTGTGAAGTCCATGGAGAACAAGAGCACCTCCTCCCAGCTGCCCACTGCACTGAGGCTAGGTAACACGGTCACCACTGATAAATCCATGATTATCGAAAACTTCAATAAGCATTTCTCAACGGCTGGCCATGCCTTCCGCCTGGCTACTTCAACCTCGGCCAACAGCTCCGCCCCCCCCGCAGCTCCTCGCCCAAGCCTCTCCAGGTTCTCCTTTACCCAAATCCAGATAGCAGATGTTCTGAAAGAGCTGCAAAACCTGGACCCGTACAAATCAGCTGGGCTTGACAATCTGGACCCTCTATTTCTGAAACTATCTGCCACCATTGTCGCAACCCCTATTACCAGCCTGTTCAACCTCTCTTTCATCTCGTCTGAGATCCCCAAGGATTGGAAAGCTGCCGCAGTCATCCCCCTCTTCAAAGGGGGAGACACCCTGGACCCAAACTGTTACAGACCTATATCCATCCTGCCCTGCCTATCTAAGGTCTTCGAAAGCCAAGTCAACAAACAGGTCACTGACCATCTCGAATCCCACCGTACCTTCTCCGCTGTGCAATCTGGTTTCCGAGCCGGTCATGGGTGCACCTCAGCCACACTCAAGGTACTAAACGACATCATAACCGCCATCGATAAAAGACAGTACTGTGCAGCCGTCTTCATCGACCTCGCCAAGGCTTTCGACTCTGCCAATCACCATATTCTTATCGGCAGACTCAGTAGCCTCGGTTTTTCGGATGACTGCCTTGCCTGGTTCACCAATTACTTTGCAGACAGAGTTCAGTGTGTCAAATCGGAGGGCATGCTGTCCGGTCCTCTGGCAGTCTCTATGGGGGTGCCACAGGGTTCAATTCTCGGGCCGACTCTTTTCTCTGTGTATATCAATGATGTTGCTCTTGCTGCGGGCGATTCCCTGATCCACCTCTACGCAGACGACACCATTCTATATACTTTCGGCCCGTCTTTGGACACTGTGCTATCTAACCTCCAAACAAGCTTCAATGCCATACAACACTCCTTCCGTGGCCTCCAACTGCTCTTAAACGCTAGTAAAACCAAATGCATGCTTTTCAACCGGTCGCTGCCTGCACCTGCATGCCCGACTAGCATCACCACCCTGGATGGTTCCGACCTAGAATATGTGGACGTCTATAAGTACCTAGGTGTCTGGCTAGACTGCAAACTCTCCTTCCAGACTCATATCAAACATCTCCAATCGAAAATCAAATCAAGAGTCGGCTTTCTATTCCGCAACAAAGCCTCCTTCACTCAAGCCGCCAAGCTTACCCTAGTAAAACTGACTATCCTACCGATCCTCGACTTCGGCGATGTCATCTACAAAATGGCTTCCAACACTCTACTCAGCAAACTGGATGCAGTCTATCACAGTGCCATCCGTTTTGTCACTAAAGCACCTTATACTACCCACCACTGCGACTTGTATGCTCTAGTCGGCTGGCCCTCGCTACATATTCGCCGCCAGACCCACTGGCTCCAGGTCATCTACAAGTCTATGCTAGGTAAAGCTCCGCCTTATCTCAGCTCACTGGTCACGATGGCAACACCCATCCGTAGCACGCGCTCCAGCAGGTGTATCTCACTGATCATCCCTAAAGCCAACACCTCATTTGGCCGCCTTTCGTTCCAGTACTCTGCTGCCTGTGACTGGAACGAATTGCAAAAATCGCTGAAGTTGGAGACTTTCATCTCCCTCACCAACTTCAAACATCAGCTATCTGAGCAGCTAACCGATCGCTGCAGCTGTACATAGTCTATTGGTAAATAGCCCACCCTTTTCACCTACCTCATCCCCGTACTGTTTTTATTTATTTACTTTTCTGCTCTTCTGCACACCAATATCTCTACCTGTACATGACCATCTGATCTTTTATCACTCCAGTGTTAATCTGCAAAATTGTAATTATTTGCCTACCTCCTCATGCCTTTTGCACACATTGTATATAGACCCCCCCTTCGTTTTCTACTGTGTTATTGACTTGTTAATTGTTTACTCCATGTGTAACTCTTTGTTGTATGCTCACACTGCTATGCTTTATCTTGGCCAGGTCGCAGTTGCAAATGAGAACTTGTTCTCAACTAGCCTACCTGGTTAAATAAAGGTGAAATAAATAAAATAAATAAAAAATTTAGAATGTATCAGTTCTTAATGATATAGGATTTATCAGTAGTTAAATATATAGGATTTATCAGTACTAAATGATATAGGATTTATCAGGACTAAATTATATAGGATGTATCAGTACTTAATGATTTAAGATTTATCAGTACTAAATGATGTACTTGTTGTTTACTCTACCTATTTCAAATCAAACCCAAAGTTATTAGTCACAATACAACACAATACAGATACATCTAAACAGGAAAAAGAAAAGAAATGAAGACGTATAGAAATATCAGAACGAGCAATGTCAGAGTCCTGAACAGACAGTATGGACAGCACATAAATAGAAAAGGGTTGTACAGCAATAGTTATATAGCATGGTGTGTATAGATAGTATGGCCAGTACATTAATATAACGTATGTGTGTGTACAGCAATAGATATATAGCATGGTGTGTATAGATAGTATGGACAGTACATTAATATAGCGTGTGTGTGTGTACAGTAGTAGTTCCTGTATATATAGGATAATTACTCTACGATTTAAAAAAAAAAAATATATATATATATATATATATTAGTATTTTTTTTAACCAATTTGAGGAAAGGATACAAACGTCCCAGATGGAAAAGCATTCAGTGAACAATAATAGAAGGTTTTCCATAGAAATTGAGATGCTAGCTGTGTTTTTCAACAACATCCTCCCCCTAAACTGTGTTTCAACAACATCCTCCCCCTAAACCTGATCATTATCCCCCGGTATTATTATGCAGCATTGGACACACAATCAAAGTGACAATATTGTACATAGAAACACTGTCTCCCCAAAAACCACTGACTGGCTTTCTGCTAGCCTGATGTTGGACTCAAATTCCATAATATCAAGCCAAGGGACTGTAGCACATTTCAGTCAACATACCTCTTAAAATATACTTTTCCCTGGCTAGGATCGTTTCCAATTAACGTCAGTGCCAAATAAAATACAGGACACATCAAAACAATTATTTTGATGGGGCTCCAAGGCAATAAAAATATTTCAATTTGAATGTTCTACCTGAAATCATTATAAAGGCGTGGTTTCAGGCAATAAGCCATCAAAGCCTAATTGAATATCATTTTAATGGCAAAAAACTAACAAGGCAGTCAAGGTATCTACCTGCCATGTTTTTAGATAGACTCTGTCAGTCAAACAGTGAAACAACACAGACTCACAGACAGACAGGCTGCCACGGCATCAAGCATTACTGCACTTCCCTCCAATGGTTTTACTATTTTCCATTTGTGTTTAGTATTTAGTGGCGCAGTGGTCTAAGACTCTGGCAACTCAGTGCAAGAGGTGTCACTGCAGTACCTGGTTCAAATCCAGGCTGCATCACATCTGGCTGTGACTGGGAGTCCTATAGGGTGGCGCACAATTGGCCCCTCTGGGTTTGGCCGGGGTAGGCCATCATTGCAAATAAGAATGGGTTCTTAACTGACTTGCCTGGTTAAATAAAAAATGTATGTGCATTGTTTTTTTTGTTGGTATCACTTTGGTAAAATGTTCACAAGTATGTGATAAATGTTCACAAGTATGTGGCAAAATGTTCACAAGTATGCTTTGCACACGCTTGGCATTCTCTCCACCAGCTTCACCTGGAATGCTTTCCAACAGTCTTGAAGGAGCTCCCACATATGCTGAGCACTTTTGGGCTGCTTTTCCATCAGTCTACCGCCTAACTCATCCCAAATCATCTCAACTGGGTTGAGGTCAGGTGATGGTGGAGACCAGGTCATCTGATGCAGCACTCCATCCCTCTATTTCTTTGTCAAATAGCCCTTCCACAGCCTGGAGATGTGTTGGGTCATTGTCCTTTTGAAAAATAAATGATAGTCCAACTAAGTGCAAACCAGATGGGATGGCGTATCGCTGCATAATGCTGCGGTAGCCATGCTGGTTAAGTGTACCTTGAATTCTAAATAACTCACAGACTGTGTCACCAGAAAAGCATCCCCACACCATCACACCTTCTCCTCCATGCTTCACGATGGGAACCACACATGTAGAGACAATCCGTTCACCTACTCGGCGTCTCACAAAGACATGGCGGTTGGAACCAAAAATCTCAAATCAGTACAAAGGACAGATTTCCACCAGTCTGATGTCCATTTCTAGTGTTTCTTGGCCCAATCAATTCTCTTCTTCTTATTGGTGTCCTTTAGTGGTGTTTTTTTTTGCAGCAATTCGACCGTATCGCTGCAGAATGCTGACTCACTCAGTCTCCTCTGAACAGTTGATGTTGAGAGGTGTCTTTTACTTGAACTTTGTGAATCATTTATTTGGGCTTCAATTTCTGAGGCTGGTAACTCTAATGAACTTTAACCTCTGTAGCAGAGGTAACAAAGCTACTTTGAAGAATTGAAAATCGAAAATGTATTTGATTTGTTTAACACTTTTTTGGTTACTACATGATTCCATATGTGTTATTTCATGGTTTTTCAAATAAGGAGCAGGTTTTCATCAAGGATCTCTCTGTACCAGTTTTGAGTCTCATAGCAAAAGGTCTGAATTATTATCTAAATAAAATTTAAAAAAATATGCAAAAAGTCTAAACACCTGTTTTCGCTTTGTCATTATGGGTTATTGCATGTAGATTGATGAAAAAAATATATATATTAAATCCATTTTAGAATAAGGCTATAATGTAATTTTTTTGGGGGGGGAAAAAGTCAAGGGATCTGAATACTATCCTAATATAATGTATCTCTGAACATGGTGTGGTAGGACTTAGGCCATTACTTGGATCCTACAATGCTGCACACCTCATTATGTTTCTCAATTAAATTAAATTGAGCAGGCCTGTCAAGTTGAAGCGGTCATTGTGTGGGCCAATGTCAGGTTCCACCGTGCAGAGGTATTTCAGGCATGGTTTCGGGCCCAGTCCCTGATTCGTGACCCTATACCTACCCTCATACTCTTCTTTCCTCAGCCCTATTGAGGATTTGTTTTCAGGATGAAGATGGAAGGTGTACAATCACCATCCCCGTGAGTCTCTTTCTGGCCATGGATGAGGTATTCGACGACATCAATGCAGACCAATGTCAAGCTTGGATTCGCCACGCCAAAAGGTTTTCCCCATGGTGCATGTACAATGAGGACATTCACTGTGATGTGGTTGAGAATTTATGGCCAAATGCTTGATTACAAACAGTATATCTGAAATATTTTTTATTTTTTTGCATGAGAGATTGTAGAGGATGTCTTCATTGATTACACCTTTGATTAAATATTGGATAGATATTATGGAAATGATACATTTTCTGTACATATTGTTTGTTTGATTAAATATTGGATAGATATTATGGAAATGATACATTTTCTGTACATATTGTTGAGTATTGCCTAAAGTGAAAGCTGTAATTTACAGTTGTAACGGTAAAACACAGACACAGAAAACAACTACCCACAAATCATAGTGGGAAAACAGGCTGCCTAAGTATGGTAACAGGCTACCTAAGTATGGTTCTCAATCAGAGACAACGATAAATATCTGCCTCTGATTGGGAACCACACCAGGTCAAACACAGAATTACAAACATAGAATACAAAACATAGAATGCCCACCCCAACTCACGCCCTGACCAAACTAAAACAGAGACATAAAAAAGAAACCAAAGGTCAGGACGTGACAACAGTATTGTAGCACATTACTTTCAGCACCTCTAAGGGCGTTTTTGAAACACGTATCTTGCATTGTTTTCAATTAGATTAACTGGTAGTTAAAATGACTAAATTGAACAAAAATATATTATTATGTTGTGTTGTGGGTGATTAAACCAATGTTCCCCTTACATTTCACAATAAACTTCTATTTTGAATCAATGGTTGTGTGTCGTGAGAGATGTTTACAGTCCAAATGAATGCACAATGACAGGGGTTTTAATGAAACAACTGGCTGTGTTACTAGTGTGACCAGTTTGGATTTTTCTACTAAGAGTTGTGAAAATGTATCACAAGAGAAAGTGTTTGTTGCAACCAAGTTAGTAAAATATATTCTATCTCCTTATGAACTATGTTTAATGCATTATAAAGCACCTCATATGATGTACTAACTCATCAGAAACATCTGCAATGTCTACATAAACCACTCAAACCGGTGTGAACCAATCACTTCCTCCTACCCAAGGCTGTTTGTCTGACGTCCTGCCTGTACTTTGACATGCCATACCACGCTTACAGCAGACCTGTAGCATTGCCATAATTGTTTTGGCTCAGAGGAGGGCTAATTTCCATGACAAACAGTCTTAAGGCTCTCAGAAGCCTTTGACTAAGGTGCCAGTATGCTCAGGAAAACAATGTAATTACAATGTAAAACAGAGCTGCTTGTTAGTAATAGACCAACCACTCACTGTGACGGCCACTTTTGTTCTAGATATTATAGTTGAAGCTCAGCTAAATTAAATCTCCCTACCATCATATGTAAGCCGATATGACACCATTGTCAAAGAAATGTGCAAATCAACTTGATTGGAGGAACACAAGACCCTCCCCACCTCTTGTCACTCTCCGTCGAGCTGTCGCCCGAGAACCACTACATGGGATTCTTGACAGGGTCGTTAGCATCAGAGTCGTCAGACAATTTTTTAGCTCAAACTTAGCTCAAATTCTAGATGCCGGATTTAAACAAGACTACAGAGTCCATAAGGCGGCCGTTAGACTTAAGATCCATTCGGACTGAATACGTTTGTAGGTGCAACAGTTTTGATTAAATTCACAATTTACCGCTCCCACGTGCACGTTTCTGCCCAGTTAAAAACCAACAACGTGCTACCGTTTTGTAGCATTTCTGACAATGCTCAGATCTTTTCAGCAGAATATCAGAGTTCTTAAACCGGGTGCTACTTGGCTGCTATTTTAGCCAGTTAGGTACACAAAACTTTGGCAACTTTTGGGAAAAAATGACACGCCGCTAATTTATAATATATGCACACACCAGAAACGACACATTGCTGTTAGAAGATCCAGAGCAAATTATATCCCTTACTGTATGCATTAATTCAGTCTGCTAATCCAAATGATATCCCTTACTGTATTCAGTCTGCTAATCCAAATTATATCCCTTACTGTATGCATTAATTCAGTCTGCTAATCCAAATTATATATCCCTTACTGTATTCAGTCTGCTAATCCAAATTATAACCCTTACTGTATTCAGTCTGCTAATCCAAATTATATCCCTTACTGTATTCAGTCTGCTAATCCAAATTATATCCCTTACTGTATTCAGTCTGCTAATCCAAATTATATCCCTTACTGTATTCAGTCTGCTAATCCAAATTATATCCCTTACTGTATTCAGTCTGCTAATCCAAATTATATCCCTTACTGTATTCAGTCTGCTAATCCAAATTATATCCCTTACTGTATTCAGTCTGCTAATCCAAATTATATCCCTTACTGTATTCAGTCTGCTAATCCAAATTATATCCCTTACTGTATTCAGTCTGCTAATCCAAATTATATCCCTTACTGTATTCAGTCTGCTAATCCAAATGATATCCCTTACTGTGTTCAGTCTGCTAATCCAAATGTGAGCCGACTGATCAACACAGTTTCGAGTTACTTTTCAACGTTTTCCCGAAAACGTGAAGTCGACATCCACAAGTAAAAAAGTGTCAGGGTTTCACACAAAGCATCCAGGTAAACAACAACAACATCATAATGATCACACAAAGCATCCAGGTAAACAACAACAACATCATAATGATCACACAAAGCATCCAGGTAAACAACATCATAATGATCACTGCTCGCTTGCGAGACCTGTTTGCAGTCAAAAGAAAATTCCCCATGCTTGCTTATTTTTTATAGCTACGTGATAAAATGAAACTATTTTCAACAAATCAACTGTTTAAAACACTTACATTAAAAAATGTAAAAATCCCAAGAAATAAACATTCAATGTGTCCTGAGTGAATGAACAAAAACATTTTGGAATTGAATGTTTGTTGACATCACCAGACAGTCCCAATTAAATAGAGTGTTAAGTTGACATATCTTTATAACATGGCTGGTAGAGTAATGGTTAGCGGCACCACCCTGGGATTTGAAGGTCCTGGGTTTGTTTACTGGAGGGGATATTTTGACCTTTTGACCTTTTTTTGACCATTCTCTTTTCTTGTATAGTTTTTGACAGCCCCTCCCTTTCCCGACACACACGCGCACACACACACACACACACACACACACACACACACACGCACACGCACGCGCACGCGCACGCACACGCACACGCACACGCACACGCACACACACACACACACACGCACGCACGCACGCACGCACACACACACACACACACACACACACACACACACACACACACACACACACACGCACACACACACACACACACACACACACAGTGTATGCTTATTTTCATTTATTAGTTGTCTCTTATTAAAAGAGATCGGGGGGGGGCAGTTTACACCATTTTGCCTTAAATGGGCTTCTGGTTTTGCCCTTCCCGCTAGAAAATCAGCTGTCAATAATAAATAACTACTATTTACTATTGGACTTGTCTATTTTGTGAGTAAAATAGCTACTAACGGTGCAGCTTTATGAAGGCAAATTTATTGCTAGCATGACGTTGCTTCACATTACAGGGAGAATCTTTCCTCACGAACCATTCCCACGGGCTATCATTAGCATACGGCCAATCAGGATACAATATGCAAATAACATCACATCTCCCTCCTTTCAGAGAACTAAGGGTACAAGGGCCTTCCTCTCAACAGACCTCAAGAGATTATTCTGCCCTTATGGTGGTAGGTGTGTAGCAGATACAGCCGGGATGACCTTGTGTGTTGGTGTTGACCCGGTGTGTCGGAACGGTGAAGACACTTGAGTCTTCTCCTGCTTTAGAGTCGTTATGCTCAGGTTCATCCATATTGATGAGGTCATGTCTGTTCCTGCGGACGGACCCGTGGGGGAATTTCCACCATAGAGGATCGTGGTGCTGCATGTTTCCCTCCTCGGCATTGTTTCCTGTGACTTTTGAGTCAATTCACCCACACCTGTTTTCCAAGTGGGAGTCTGCTGAGGTCGCTGACTCTGTGGCGCTCGTTGCTGATCCTCACTCTTTCTATCCTTTTCCCATGAGCTGATCGCTGCTGTGTTTGTGATTGATGGGTCTAGCAGTGACAAGGCAAAATCCATACTTGGCAGCAAAGTCAGAAAGGGGTCTTCTGGGGGAACTGAGATCCGTTATGCCTCAGGGTACCACATGGTGGGCACAAAAAAAAGGACTTTCAAATGGATTACAACATCTGCAGACATTTGTTAGTGACAGGTTTGTAATTTATACATACTTTGAGAAGTAGTCCACTACTAGCAGAGTGAACAAGTCCGCTTCCAGTCTTTTCTAGGGTTTTCTCTGGAAGTTGTGATGGTATGAGTGGTCCTGTGTGATTGGTGCAGCCTTTGATGCATAGCCTGCAGTTTTAAGCACAAATTGGTTCTGTTGTTGGCTGCGACCAGGCCACCACGCAACCAGTTGTGGGTGTTGGTTGCAACATCGTTTCAGTGACTGGCTCAGTATCAAGCTAATGTTGGACAACGCTAGCTTATTCTTCAAAACGTATTGCGAAAGTAACTTGTCAGCTAGCTAGCCTTATTGAGGAAGCATTTTATATTCAGAATTGAATGTGTACTCTAGGTTAGGTTCCTTTTTATTTCATACGAATTGACTGGCTTGATGTATTTTCTGGCTATGTAAATGCTTTCATGGAATAATGATTCATCTGACATATCTCTCTATTGGGACATTAATTGTTAAAATGTCAGGGATCTAAGTGCATTCACTGCAAATACTTGCATTTGATTCTCGTGTGAATAATCAACAGGGAGAGATACAAATTTGGACATTGCGGGTATGTTAGAATTTAGTTATACATTTGTAAACAGTAGGTCATCAGATTGACAACAACAGAAACTTAATTATAATAGCATAATGCATGTTTAAAAGTGTTTTAGATTTTTTAACTAATGATAGTAACTTCAGGTAAAAAAATGTCTGGAAACTGTCGATAAAACACATTGAAATTGCATCAGTCATAATTGCAGATCTTATTTTTGGAGACATCCAATCGTTGGCCTACAACAGTGGTCACCAACCGGTTTATGCTGATCAACTTGTCCATCTCCCAGGCATTACTAGGCAATCGCCAAACATTTCTGTAAAAAAAAAAACCCGATAAAGCCTTGTGTTCCTCATTTTTCGTTATTAGTCTCGGGCTGTTGGTGGTAGGTGCAGCCAATGCAGCCAACAGTTTGCGCCGGGTAGGCCATTTCATGTGTCTGAAGGTACAAGCTCTGCCTTCCCGGTTGGCCTGGAGAGGAAATCAAGTGCGCTACGCCACCGCTGGCCAATCAGATTGTTCAGATGACCGAGTCTGCAGTAACGTAGCAAGCATAAAAGAAAACTACGATATAATTGATACTGTGAGATTTCAAAACGTTTAAAACCATGACTAGAGATAGACTATAAAGAAATACAGCAAAGAGCTGCTGTTTGTATGAAGTGAGTATGGTTCGGTTATAGTCACAGCCACAGGACAGAGGAGCCTCTTAAAGAAGAAGTTAAAGGTCTGTGAGAGCCAGAAATCTTGCTTGTTTGTAGGTGACCAAATACTTATTTTACACCATAATTTGCAAATAAATTCATAAAAAATCCTACAATGTGATTTTCTTGAAGTGTACCTATGATTAAATTTACATGCCTCTCTCATCTTTTTAAGTGGGAGAACTTGCACAATTAGTGGCTGACTAAATAATTTTTTGCCCCACTGTATGTGTGTAGTGAGTTCATGTTTAAGTTCTTACTCACAACTGTCAACACTTTGTATTCAACACTTTTATAACCCATAAAATGCTTGTTGTTCCTATTTCCACTCAGCGCTACAACAAGCACTGTAGCAGTAATGAACAAGTAGGAAAGTGTATCTGTAGGCTTGCGTTGTTCTTATTATTAGCGACTTGGGTGTTTTTTAATATCGAGGTAATATTTCACTTTCTCTGTTCATAGGAGTAACAACCTGAATTTCCGCATAATGCAGAAATAATGCGATACGACTCGAGTCTCGCAATCAGCTGGAAGACGGTGTCCCTTTTGGGTCAGTGTCAGTGGAGGAAAGCGAAAGCGGAGGGATGTTGAGTGACTGACCCTCAGTCTGCTGCTCTCTCTCTCTGCTGAGACGGACCCTCAGTTAGCTGCTCTCTCCCTCTGCTGAGACTGACCCTCAGTCTGCTGCTCTCTCCCTCCGCTGAGACTGACCCTCAGTCTGCTGCTCTCTCCCTCTGCTGAGACTGACCCTCAGTCTGCTGCTCTCTCCCTCTGCTGAGACTGACCCTCAGCTTGCTGCTCTCTCCCTCTGCTGAGACTGACCCTCAGTTAGCTGCTCTCTCCCTCTGCTGAGACTGACCCTCAGTCTGCTGCTCTCTCCCTCTGCTGAGACTGACCCTCAGATGCAGCCACCATCAGCCCAGTAAAATAAAAAGCAAATGATTTAAATGTACTGTGTGCTCACTCAGCTGTGCCTCACAAGTAATGGATCTATTACTGGTGTGATCATATAGCCTACCTCAAATGTTGAAATATTAATTGAAAGAAAATGTCCCAAACAACAATGCATTGGCAGGTAAATTCAAGCAAAGTCAGTTTACGGTGATAATGTATTGGGCCTATAGCTTACTGCTCAAACCTCAATGCTACAGTACTGCTTTTAATTGGTTATTGTTGCATAGGCTTACATTTGTGTTATGGAAAAAAAGAAAATCAGAGCTGTAGATCCCAGGCATGCATTTTTGACTCAGGAAGTGATCTTGACTCAGAAAAAAGCTTGGTGACCTATGACCTACATATTTCCAAAATGCCAACTCATACAGCTATCCATACATAGATTTGAATATTTTTTTATTATTATTATTATTGTTATATATCAAACTAACTAAGTATTTTCAGTTCTATTTTCTTCAGATTCAGGTCAGGCAGCAAGAGACGAGACAGAGAAGCTCTAATTCTTCTGTTTATTCAATACTTTTGATCTGAACGCCTCAGTCTGTTTAGTCTTGACAAGAATGACTTGTACCACCTTTTCTTTGGGACTGGATCACTCCACATTGCAGGGCCTTCAGACATGTACACACTTGGCCATATCGTTTGCATGCTTGTCACAAACCAGTCCGACCGTTTCCTCTTCAAAGTATCTGTCTTGGCCTGCTATCATCAGCTCCCCCAACCAATTTGTCATTCTAAGCCTGGCCTTATTGCTGCCAGCACTGGGATGATGGCAGCGCAGCTTCTCTGATCCAGGCAGTGACTAGGGACAAAGCCAAGTGTTACAGAGCTACACTGGGACAGAAGCTCTTCAGTCACTTCCTGATCCACGGTTCCAAGGGCAGAGCAGAACTGGTTATGGAACACTTCTCATTTGTTGCAGAGTGGAAGCTCATCTCATCTACTCACTGTGTGTGCTGTATGTGTGTGTGTGTAGGGGTGTGTGTGTTAGACACAGATACAATTATCAGAGAATGAGGCTAAGCCACTTTTCTTCTGCAATTATTGTGTTGCCTTTGGAGGTCTGTACACAAAATGTCATTTTTAAGTTGCCATCTCTTCTTACAAATGTTTCTCGGAGGGACAATACGGAAACACAGAACGGCTTTTTATCACGTCATTAGGTATTGCATTTCACCAATCCGTTAATTCCATGACTTGAATATTATGATGCTGCTGTGCTTTTAAAGCTTATCTGAAACGGTTGCACAGTTCACTTTCAGCAGTTTGCTTTACTTTAAAGAGCCTTTAAAGTCTTAAAGAGAATATTGAAGAAATGTACAGCTACTTCTGAGGCCAAGAAGACTAAACACTACAGTCCATGAAAGACTAGAGCATCATAAAACAAAATAAGATAATTACTGTGTTTAACGTTGTTGTTATCGTGAAACACAAACATACTAAGGTGATCACGTATTTGCTTGGTCAAAAGAAGTGCACTAGACAGTTGTTGTGTGGACTGAGGTCCGCCTGAAAGGCATACCTAGTCTTTTATCAGTGAGGAACACACGGATGTCACAAACAAGACATCAAGAGAAACAGCCAGCTGGTCCCTAACCTTCAGTCGGTCTGTGTCCCATATGTAGTACAAGTACTACACAGCACAAAAACATCCTGTGGCGTTCTGAACATTAGCATCGAATCGCCCCATGCGATATGCAATTTTTAGGGAAGTCAGGACCCAATATACACAGTCAGTTAGGAAAGGTAAGGATGGCTTTTTCAAACAGAAATTTGCATCCTGTAGCACTAACTCCAAAGGGTTCTGGGACACTGCACAGTCCATGGAGAATAAGAGCATCTCCTCCCAGCTGCCCACTGCTCTGAGGCTAGGAAACACTGTCACCACTGATAAATCTACGATAATCGATAATTTCAGTAAGCATTTTTCTATGGCTGGCCATGCTTTCCACCTGGCTACCCCAACCCCGGCCAACAGCTCTGCACCCCCTGCAGCAACTTGCTTCTCATCCAGACAGCTGATGTTCTGAAAGAGCTGCAAAATCTGGATCCCTACAAATCAGCCGGGCTAGACAATCTGGACCCTCTCTTTCTAAAATTATCTACTGAAAGTTTTGTGACCCCTATTGCTAGCCTGTTCAACCTCTCTTTTGTATCGTCTGAGATCCCCAAAGATTGGAAAGCTGCACTATACAGTTGCACTATACAGTTAAATAGCACACCCAACTACCTCATCCCCATATTGTATTTATCTGAGATCCCCAAAGATTGGAAAGCTGCCGCGGTCTTCAAAGGGGGAGACACTCTAGACCCAAACTGTTACAGACCTATATCCATCCTGCCCTGCCTTTCTAAAGTCTTCGAAAGCCAAGTTAACAAACAGATCACTGACCATTTCAAATCCCACCGTACCTTCTCCACTATGCAATCTGGTTTACGAACTGGTCATGGGTGCACCTCAGCCACGCTCAAGGTCCTAAACGATATCATAACCGCCATCGATAAAAGACAGTACTGTGCAGCCGTCTTCATCACCCTGGCCAAGGCTTTTGGCTCTGTCAATCATCGCATTCTTATCGACAGATTCAATATCCTTGGTTTCTCTAATGATTGCTTCACCTGGTTCACCAACTACTTATCAGAGAGATTTCAGTGTCTCAAATCAGAGGGCCTGTTGGCCGGACCTCTGGAAGTCTCTATGGGGGTGCCACAGGGTTCAAATCTCGGGCCAACTCTTTTCTCTATATGTATGTCAGTCTTGCTGCTGGTGATTTTCTGATCCCCCTATATTCAGACGACACCATTCTGTATACATCTGGCACCTCTTTGGACACTGTGTTAACAAACCTCCAAATGAGCTTCAAAGCCATACATCACTCGTACCGTGGCCTCCAACTGCTTTTAATTGCTAGTAAAACTAGATGCATGCTCTTCAACCGATTGTTGCCTGCACACGCCCGCCCGACTAGCATCACTACTCTGGACGGTTCTGAGTTAGAATATGTATCTACAAATACCTAGGTGTCTGGTTAGACTGTAAACTCTCCTTCCAGACTCATATTAACCATCTCCAATCCAAAATTAAATCTAGAATTGGCATCCAATTTCGCAACAAAGCCTCCTTCACTCATGCCTCCTTCACTCACACTCACCCTCGTAAAACTGGATATCCTACCGATACTTGACTTTGGCGATGTCATTTACAAAATAGCCCCCAACACTCTACTCAGCAAACTGGATGTAGTCTATCACAGCGCCATCCGTTTTGTCACCAAAGCCCCATATACTACCCACCACTGCAACCTGTATGCTCTCGCTGGCTGGCCCTTGCTTCATACTCGTCGCCAAACCCACTGGCTCCAGGTCATCTATAAGTTTACTAGATAAAGTCCCCCCTTATCTCAGCTCGCTGGTCACCATAGCAACACCCACCCGTAGCACACACTCCAGCAGGTATATTTCACTGGTCATCCCCAAAGCCAACACTTCCTTTGGCCACCTTTCCTTCCAGTTCTCTGCTGCCAATGACTGGAACGAATTGCAAAAATCACTGAAGCTGGAGTCTTATATCTCCCTCACTAGCTTTAAGCACCAGCTGTCGGAGCATCTTACCGATCAATGTACCTGTACTCAGCCATCTGTAAATAGCCCACCCAACTACCTCATCTCCATATTGTATTTATCCTCTGTCTCTTTTGCACCCCGGTATCTCTACTTGCACATCATCATCTGCACATCTATCACTCCAGTGTTAATGCTAAATTGTAGTTGTTTTGCCTCTATGGCCTATTTATTGCCTTACCTCCCTAATCTTCTACATTTGCACATACTGTACATAGTGGTTTATATTGTGTTATGGACTGTATGTTTGTTTATGTATAACTCTTTGTTGTTGTTGTTTTTGCCACATTGCTTTGCTTTATCTTGGCCAGGTCGCAACTGGCTTACCTGGGTAAATACAGGTGAAGTAAAAACATATATATATCTTTTTTAAACTCATGTTTTCTATGGATGTCGACAGTGTCTGTACAAGTGAAACTGATTGAATCCATCCAGACTCATTCACAATCACACACTACAGTAGGGCCTTCTAAATCACGGTTAGCAAGATAAAAGACTGGCGCCATTTAACAGCAATATAACAAGGGGGGAACCTTTCGCTTCAACAGACGGCCACTTCAAGGCTCAGTACTGAAACAAATGAGTAGGTATATTTTCAGAAATGTGGTGACGGGTGGTCTAGTCTGGCCTGTAAGGATACATAGATTGGCTCTCTTTGAAATTGGGAATGCATTAGTCATGCTTTAATTAATCCCAAACAGAATTCTAGAGGCTGCACATCAAAATGCAAAGGTCTAAAAGGTCTCTTTCCAGGCTCTCCAGTCTTTCCAGTCTCTCCAGTTTTTCCAGTCTTTCCAGTCTCTTTCCAGTATCTTTCCAGTCTCTTTCCAGTCTCTTTCCAGTCTTTCCAGTCTCTTTCCAGTCTATCCAGTCTTTCCAGTCTCTTTCCAGTATCTTTCCAGTCTCTTCCCAGTCTCTTTCCAGTCTCTACAGTCTTTCCAGTCTCTGTCCAGTTCTTTCCAGTCTCTTTCCAGTCTCTTTCCAGTCTCTCCAGTCTTTCCAGTCTCTGTCCAGTTCTTTCCAGTCTCTTTCCAGTCTCTTTCCAGTCTCTACAGTCTTTCCAGTCTTTCCGGTCTTTCCAGTCTCTTTCCAGTCTATCCAGTCTTTCCAGTCTCTTTCCAGTCTCTCCAGTCTCTCCAGTCTTTCCAGTCTCTCTCCAGTCTTTCCAGTGTCTTTCCAGTCTCTTTCCAGTCTCTTCCCAGTCTCTTTACAGTCTCTACAGTCTTTCCAGTCTCTTCCCAGTCTCTCCAGTCTCTCCAGTCTCTCCAGTCTCTCTAGTCTTTCCAGTCTCAAAGGGAAGGAGGCAGCAGTGCATCAGTAGAACTGACCGGCTGGCCTGTAATTTGGTGAACAGATGATCATTACCATACACACATATTTGCCCATTTCACTTCACCTCCTCTTGTTCCTTGAATTGAAACTCACACATTTTCTACCTGTCCAAATCCTACCAGATGTGTTGAGTCTCAGGCTAATAATATTAACAAAAGTACTGGGAAACATTTGAAGGTTGTCCCTTTTGTGTGTGTGTGTGTGTGTCAAAGCAACCTCCGAAAGGAAAACGTGCAAATGTTGTTGTTTTTTTGCAAACAGCCAAAATGTTCAAATACAATGTCATCTCAATATACAAATACTCAAATCCAGTGAGCAAATCTTAATCAATAGGGACTGGAGTTGTTCCACAAAACCTGTACCTTTCAGGTGTGTTATAAGGATAACACTGTAATGACCTTGATTTGAACTGCATCCCTGGTGACAATCAGTCCCATTCCAGCAGCATGCTTCAGTAAACAACTCTGCTGAGCGCGATGAGGGACGTCAAATATACCCAACTCCCACGCCGTATACCCTATATAGTGTAATACTTTTGACCGAAGCCCAAAGTAGTGCACTATATATGGAATAGGCTGCCATTTTGGATGTAGACATAGAAACATCACTCACACCGGAAGAGACGGAGGGGACCTTATGCACCGCTTGGCTAGATGAAGAGATGGAGGGGACCTTATGCACTGCTTGGCTAGATGAAGAGATGGAGGGGACCTTATGCACCGCTTGGCTAGATGAAGAGATGGAGGGGACCTTATGCACCGCTTGGCTAGATGAAGAGACGGAGGGGACCTTATGCACCGCTTGGCTAGATGAAGAGATGGAGGGGACCTTATGCACCGCTTGGCTAGATGAAGAGATGGAGGGGACCTTATGCACCGCTTGGCTAGATGAAGAGATGGAGGGGACCTTATGCACCGCTTGGCTAGATGAAGAGATGGAGGGGACCTTATGCACCACTTGGCTAGATGAAGAGATGGAGGGGACCTTATGCACCACTTGGCTAGATGAAGAGATGGAGGGGACCTTATGCACCGCTTGGCTAGATGACACGTAGAGGAAGGGAATACTTTGAGTTACAGAGATAGCCATGGGTTAGGGCCAGCAATGGACTAGAACAAGTGACTCAACTCTATTCTTTGTCCCAAATGGCAGCCTGTTCAAAAGTCAAAAGTAGTGCACTATATAGGGAATATGGTGCCATTTGGTCACTAGCATCTATTGCAACCTAACGGATTGGGACAAGGCTAAAGGAAGGCTTTATCTGTTAGGACACATACAGATACATTTATTTTGTAAGTGTTATTAATGTAACCTTTTTTTAAAACTAGGCAAGTCAGTTACGAACAAATTCTCATTTACAATGATGGCCTATTTATTGACCTTTGAATGCTACAAAGGTCAATAGTGGCCTTGGGGCGAGAACATTTGATTTGGACCCGTAGTTGCAGCCCGGTAACATATCTAAAAACTGTCAATCATATCAGTTCCTCAGTAGAATATCATCTGAAAAGGCACAGCAGTTTGACAGGTTATCATGAATCGCAAGTCTTCAGGAAAGTAAAAAATAAGAGACACAACAATATGTTTTATATTGACACGTTCATCATCGCCAGCAGCAGAGCACTGTGGCAGCAGTAGAGCACTGGGGCAGCAGTAGAGCACAGCAGTAGAGCACTGTGGCTGCAGTAGAGCACTGTGGCAGCAGTAGAGCACTGTGGCAGCAGTAGAGCACTGTGGCAGCAGCAGAGCACTGTGGCAGCAGTAGAGCACTGTGGCAGCAGTAGAGCAATGTGGCAGCAGTAGAGCACTGTGGCAGCAGTAGAGCACTGTGGCAGCAGTAGAGCACTGTGGCAGCAGTAGAGCACTGTGGCAGCAGTAGAGCACTGTGGCAGCAGCAGAGCACTGTGGCAGCAACAGAGCACTGTGGCAGCAGTAGAGCACTGTGGCAGCAGTAGAGCACTGTGGCATCAGCAGAGCACTGTGGCAGTAGCAGAGCACAGTGGCAGCAGTAGAGCACTGTGGCATCAGTAGAGCACTGTGGCAGCAGTAGAGCACTGTGGCAGAAGTAGAGCACTGTGGCATTAGTAGAGCACAGTGGCATCAGTAGAGCACTGTGGCAGACGTAGAGCACTGTGGCATCAGTAGAGCACAGTGACAGCAGTAGAGCACTGTGGCAGCAGTAGAGCACTGTGGCATCAGTAGAGCACTGTGGCAGCAGTAGAGCACTGTGGCAGCAGTAGAGCACTGTGGCAGCAGTAGAGCACAGTGGCATCAGTAGAGCACTGTGGCAGAAGTAGAGCACTGTGGCATCAGTAGAGCACTGTGGCAGCAGTAGAGCACTGTGGCAGCAGTAGATCACTGTGGCAGCAGTAGAGCACAGTGGCAGCAGTAGAGCACAGTGGCAGCAGTAGAGCACTGTGGCATCAGTAGAGCACTGTGTTAGCAGTAGAGCACTGTGGCAGTAGCAGAGCACCGTGGCATCAGTAGAGCACTGTGGCATCAGTAGAGCACTGTGGCATCAGTAGAGCACTGTGGCATCAGTAGAGCACTGTGGCAGCAGTAGAGTACAGTGGCATCAGTAGAGCACTGTGGCATCAGTAGAGCACTGTGGCATCAGTAGAGCACTGTGGCAGCAGTAGAGTACAGTGGCATCAGTAGAGCACTGTGGCATCAGTAGAGCACTGTGGCATCAGTAGAGCACTGTGGCAGCAGTAGAGTACAGTGGCAGCAATAGAGCACCGTGGCAGCAGTAGAGCACTGTGGCAGCAGTAGAGCACTGTGGCAGCAGTAGAGCACCGTGGCAGCAGTAGAGCACTGTGGCAGCAGTAGAGCACAGTGGCCACAGTAGAGCACTGTGGCAGCAGTAGAGCACTGTGGCAGCAGTAGAGCACTGTGGCAGCAGTAGAGCACAGTGGCCGCAGTAGAGCACTGTGGCAGCAGTAGAGCACTGTGGCAGAAGAGCACTGTGGCATCAGCAGAGCACCGTGGCACCAGTAGAGCACTGAGGAAGCAGTAGAGCACAGTGGCCGCACCAACATGTAGTTAATATTGACAGGTTCGCCAGCAGCAGAGCACAGAGCACAGTGGCAGCAGTACCATGTCCTTGTAAGCACAGTTATACATTTGGTGTTTAATATCCCACACAACTTAGATTGTATTTGGTGTCATTGTATCTTCAAGGTAATACCAAATTGCCGTTGACCTGTGACCTCTGAGGTCATAAATATATGCTGTTCTATTTTTTTTACCAAAAACAAAAATACTCCCTTTGTCGAGATTCACTTCCCCCTGTCTTTGTAAGAGTTTTTATTATTATTACTATTACTATTGGGATATGAACAATAGACTTTGTAACATCCTGTTGTGATTTCCTTGTGTTAGGCAGCACCACTCTGTGGTTGAGACAAATCCTTAATCCTCACAAGATAATGACTATGTAATCCCGATTCCCAGATGAGGGCGTTGGTGAAAAGACGGTTCGTGGCCAACATAAATTCTATTGAAGACAAAAGACATGACGTCAAACTCATTAAAATACAGGACAATTAGAATAAAGAAAACATGAAGAAGACAGGTCCACTGACTGCCCAATGCTTAACACAATGAATAAATCACGTTATTTTATATCAAAGATGTATATTTTTTATTTTTATGTCTTCTGAATCTAATTTATGCAAGCCAAGCTTCACCTACAGTATTGTGCTTTACACTCACCCCAGAACCTACACATACACCCACAGAAACACACTTCTATGTGCCAGGCTGAACTGGTTGGAAATGATTCATTTTCCTGAAATATTTCACAGCATAAGTAATAGTGTTTTAATATTGAATTATAATAATAACGAATGCGTCGTCACGACGTGTGCAATGATCTTTCTCTTTATGTCACCACCAAATAAAATCAAGGAATATAGCTAATTGTTATTCAAATTATATTGAAATAGTGAGTATAATCAGAGGGATGCATTAAAGCATCCCCGATGCATCATCTTCATGAATATGCGCTTTCTTGAGAAACAGTCTCAGAATCTTCTTCTCAGCATGACTCTGTTTTCAAAAGGACTGGTTCATGGTCATCACAGTCCTGTGATCCACATCTCCCTTCCTGGAAACGTAAGAGAGTCAGAGCACAGCAGTGCTGCTCCTTGAAAAACACACACATACACACAAACACCAACAAAAGGACGGTGGTCTGACTAAAGAGTGCCTCTCTCCATCTTTCTCCCTTTCTCGATGACTCTTTCTCTCACTCCACCTCTGTCTTTCTCTCTCTCTCCAGCTCTCCATGACTCCTCTGCCTCTCTCATATTCCCTCCCTTCCTCTCTCCCTATCTCCCTTCCTCTCTCCCTATCTCCCTTCCTCTATCTCTGTGTGTGTGAGGTGACTGGATGCCCACCTCAGGCTACAGGCCATCCCTCCTACCACTTCAACCTTCAATCATGCAACCCCTGGGGGGGGGGCCCCGAAAGGAGTAAAGAGAACAAGCCATGCCCAGCCTGGTGCCATTGTCTGAGATGAGGCAGGCTCAGGGCCCTTGGCATGCAGTGGAGAGCTGGTGTATGTCTGAAGGGAAGGTAGGCTCTGGGTCCTTGGCAGGGAGTGGAGAGCTGGTGTATGTCTGAAGGGAAGGCAGGCTCAGGGCCCTTGGCAGGGAGTGGAGAGCTGGTGTACGGTACAATGGAGTACTCATTATGCCTCTGTAGGGACTGTACTCCAGGGCATCCAATGTGTTGCTGAGCAGCTCATTACGGAGCTCTGCTGCCACGCTGTGCAGCCCAGAAGCACGAGGAGTACCGGAGAGATAAGGAAGGGGAGGGCTGCTCATTACACTTAATCAGGAGACACCTGTAGACACCTGCACCTCTTTGCCTCTCGTCATCGGCCCTCCTCATCTTCATCCTCTTCCTCATCCTCAACCAATTGGTTGGTTTGGATGTGGTTTTCTACACCTTCTGGGACTGCATGCAAGGCTTGTGTTTTAATGAAGAAATAAGGAGCTACATTTAAACATATTGGATAATAGCAATTATGCAAATTATACTTATAGTGTGACATGTCCTCTAAACCTCCTGGTTAAGGAGGGAGATAACCAGAATGTGTCAAAGTCCTCCTTTATATATATATATATATATATATATATATATTTTATTTTTTATTTTTTTGATTTAACCTTATTTTAACTAACCTGTGGGTTTATATGACTTGTTCCTCTTCTGGACCAAAAATCACAGTTGTCTATGGATCGAAGAATGAAGACTTAACTAAGGCATCAGCACTGTGACGTGCATATACAGAGTGGATCAGGATAAACAGGTTGACACATCGTTGACCCTGAATTATAACAAATTAGGGTAAACTTCCATTATCGAGCGAAGAAGACATTGCTACCCTATTGCATCCTTAAAAAGCACGAGGACTGACAAATTCCCAAACAAAGGGAAGAGATTAAAACTCTATCACATTCTCTAACTGTATGTGTACTGCCTAATTCTGCTGAATAATTACATTAAAAAAAAACATAACCTTATTAAGTTGACTTTGATTATAAAGTCATAACCCTGTCTTACTCTTAGATAGCTATGGTAATAAACACAGTATACTGTGTATAACAGATTAATATTGTCATACAAATATGTCTCATCTATGCGCTTAGATTCCACAGATTAGATCCAACAAAGTTGGGCTATTATAAACCATGCTCTGATAAGCCTGACTGTCAGAGTTCTGCAATGTAAACCACAACTAGATCCTTTGGAATAAGTTACAGTTTACCAGAACAGTCCTCATGTGTTTGACACTGGCAAAATCCTTTTTCTCTTTTTTCCCCCGTTGAGTATATTGTACTGTCATGAAAAATAATAACCACGATATGTGCAAGGTTCGTCAAAACAAATCAAATGTCAAATTCAACTAAAGTAGAGATTACCTTGAAATGCTTACTTAAAAACCATTTCCCAATGACGCAGAGTAAAACAATACGATAATAATAAGGCTATACACACTACAAGGAGGACCGGTATTGAGTCAATGTGCAGGAGTACGAGGTAGTTGAGGTACTGAGTCAATGTGCAGGAGTACGAGGTAGTTGAGGAACTGAGTCAATGTGCAGGGGTACGAGGTAGTTGAGGTACTGAGTCAATGTGCAGGGGTTCATGGTAGTTGAGGTACTGAGTCAATGTGCAGGGGTTCATGGTAGTTGAGGTACTGAGTCAATGTGCAGGGGTTCATGGTAGTTGAGGTACTGAGTCAATGTGCAAGGGTACGAGGTAGTTGAGGTACTGAGTCAATGTGCAGGGGTATGAGGTAGTTGAGGTACTGAGTCAATGTGCAGGGGTATGAGGTAGTTGAGGTACTGAGTCAATGTGCAGGGGTTCATGGTAGTTGAGGTACTGAGTCAATGTGCAGGGGTTCATGGTAGTTGAGGTACTGAGTCAATGTGCAGGGGTTCAAGGTAGTTGAGCTACTGAGTCAATGTGCAGGGGTATGAGGTAGTTGAGGTACTGAGTCAATGTTCAGGGGTACGAGGTCATTGAGGTACTGAGTCAATGTGCAGGGGTATGAGGTAGTTGAGGTACTGAGTCAATGTGCAGGGGTTCATGGTAGTTGAGGTACTGAGTCAATGTGCAGGGTATGAGGTAGTTGAGGTACTGAGTCAATGTGCAGGGGTACTAGGTAGGTGAAGTACAGCGTCAGTGTGCAGGGGTTCAAGGTAGTTGAGGTACTGAGTCAATGTGTAGGGGTACGAAGTAGTTGAGGTACTGAGTCAATGTGCAGGGATAAGAGGTAGTTGAGGTACTGAGTCAATGTGCAGGGGTACGAGGTAGTTAAGGTACTGAGTCAATGTGCAGAGGTTCATGGTAGTTGAGGTACTGAGTCAATGTGTAGGTGTACGAAGTAGTTGAGGTACTGAGCCAGATGAATGTCCACTGTCCTGTATTTCAGATGAATGTCCACTGTCCTGTATTTCAGATGAATGTCCACTGTCCTGCATTTCAGATGAATGTCCACTGTCCTGCATTTCAGATGAATGTCCACTGTCCTGTATTTCAGATGAATGTCCACTGTCCTGTATTTCAGATGAATGTCCACTGTCCTGTATTTCAGATGAATGTCCACTGTCCTGTATTTCAGATGAATGTCCACTGTCCTGTATTTCAGATGAATGTCCACTGTCCTGCATTTCAGATGAATGTCCACTGTCCTGTATTTCTGATGCATGTCCACTGTCCTGTATTTCAGATGCATGTCCACTGTCCTGCATTTCAGATGAATGTCCACTGTCCTGTATTTCAGATGAATGTCCACTGTCCTGCATTTTAGATGAATGTCCACTGTCCTGTATTTCAGATGAATGTCCACTGTCCTGTATTTCAGATGAATGTCCACTGTCCTGTATTTCTGATGCATGTCCACTGTCCTGCATTTCAGATGAATGTCCACTGTCCTGTATTTCAGATGAATGTCCACTGTCCTGCATTTCAGATGAATGTCCACTGTCCTGCATTTCAGATGAATGTCCACTGTCCTGTATTTCAGATGAATGTCCACTGTCCTGCATTTCTAAGTGGGCATTTGGAATAACTGTGATAGATAAATGTTACAGTGGGTGTTAGAAGTGTGTTCTTTGCACAGTCTTGATGTACAGTACAGTGGGGATTAATGAAACCAGTATAATGTAATTTGCATGAGTGAACTGCCTCCGTGATTTATCCTTCCATGCACAGCACACCTCCCCTTAGGTAATGAAACATTCTTTGAAACTAACTGTCAAGCTGTTGTCTTCTACCAGGCATGCAAAGAGCTCAGCAAGCGCCTGTGCTTTACAATCTGACACATTCTTTAAACAAGTGATAGCAATGGCTTCTCCCTGTCTCTGTCTCTGACTGTCCCTCCCTGTCTCTGACTGTCTCTCCCTGTCTCTCCCTGTCTCTCCCTGCCTCTGACTGGCTCTCCCTGTCTCTCCCTGTCTCTGACTGGCTCTGACTGGCTCTCTCTGTCTCTCCCTGTCTCTCCTTGTCTCTGACTGGCTCTCCCTGTCCCTGACTGTCTCTCCCTGTCTCTCCCTGTCTCTCCCTGGCTCTGACTGGCTCTGACTGGCTCTCCCTGTCCCTGACTGTCTCTCCCTGTCTCTCCCTGTCTCTGACTGGCTCTCCCTGTCTCTGACTGTCTCTCCCTGTCTCTGACTGTCTCTGACTGGCTCTCCCTGTCTCTCCCTGTCTATCCCTGTCTCTCCCTGTCTCTGACTGTCTCTCCCTGTCTCTGACTGTCTCTGACTGTCTCCGACTGGCTCCGACTGGCTCTCCCTGTCTCTCCCTGTCTCTGACTGACTCTCCCGGTCTCTCCCTGTCTCTGTCTCTCCCTGTCTCTCCCTGTCTCTCCCTGTCTCTGACTGGCTCTGACTGTCTCTCCCTGTCTCTGACTGTCTCTGACTGTCTCCGACTGTCTCTGACTGTCTCTCCCTGTCTCTCCCTGTCTCTGTCTCTCCCCTTCTCTCCCTGTCTCTGACTGTCTCTCCCTGTCTCTCCCTGTCTCTGACTGGCTCTCTCTGGCTCTGACTGTCTCTGACTGGCTCTCCCTGTCTCTGTCTCTCCCTGTCTCTGTCTCTCTCTGTCTCTCCCTGTCTCTGACTGTCTCTCCCTGTCTCTGACTGTCTCTGACTGTCTCCGACTGGCTCCGACTGGCTCTCCCTGTCTCTCCCTGTCTCTGACTGACTCTCCCTGTCTCTCCCTGTCTCTGTCTCTCCCTGTCTCTCCCTGTCTCTCCCTGTCTCTGACTGGCTCTGACTGTCTCTCCCTGTCTCTGACTGTCTCTGACTGTCTCCGACTGTCTCTGACTGTCTCTCCCTGTCTCTCCCTGTCTCTGACTGTCTCTCCCTGTCTCTCCCTGTCTCTCCCTGTCTCTGTCTCTCCCTGTCTCTGACTGTCTCTCCCTGTCTCTGTCTCTCCCTGTCTGTCTCTCCCTGTCTCTCCCTGTCTCTCCCTGTCTGTCCCTCCCTGTCTCTCCCTGTCTCTCCCTGTCTCTCCCTGTCTCTGACTGTCTCTCCCTGTCTCTGTCTCTCCCTGTCTGTCTCTCCCTGTCTCTCAATGTCTGTCCCTCTCTGTCTCTACCTGTCTCTCCCTGTCTCTGACTGTCTCTCCCTGTCTCTGTCTCTCCCTGTTTGTCTCTCCCTGTCTCTCCCTGTCTGTCCCTCCCTGTCTCTCCCTGTCTCTCCCTGTCTCTGACTGTCTCTGACTGGCTCTCCCTGGCTCTCCCTGTCTCTCCTTGTCTCTGACTGTCTCCCCCTGTCTCCCCCTGTCTCTCTCTGTCTCTGACTGTCTCTGACTGTCTCTCCCTGTCTCTCCCCATCTTTCCCCATCTCTCCCTGGCTCTCCCTGTCTCTCCCTGTCTCTGACTGTCTCTCCATGGCTCTCCCTGTCTCTCCCTGTCTCTCCCTGTCCCTGACTGGCTCTGACTGGCTCTCCCTGTCTCTCCCTGTCTCTCCCCGTCTCTGACTGTCTCTCCCTGTCTCTCCCTGTCTCTGACTGGCTCTGACTGGCTCTGGCTCCGCCTCTCCTTCCAGTGCAAGTTTGAAACAAATTCAGCCATAATAAATCCAGCCACTACCAATGTAACTCTATTACAGTAAGCCCAGCCGCTGCTACTGTAATTATATTACAATAAGCCCAGCCACTGCTACTGTAATTATATTACAATAAGCCCAGCCACTGCTACTGTAATTATATTACAATAAGCCCAGCCACTCCCACTCTAATTATATCACAATAAACCCAGCCACTCCCACTCTAATTATATTACAGTAAGCCCAGCCACTGCTACTGTAATTCTATTACAATAAGCCCAGCCACTGCCACTCTAATTATATTACAATAAGCCCAGCCACTGCTACTGTAATTGTATTACAATAAGACCAGCCACTGCTACTGTAATTCTATTACAATAAGCGCAGCCACTCCCACTCTAATTATATTACAATAAGGCCAGCCACTGCTACTGTAATTCTATTACAATAAGCCCAGCCACTGCTACTGTAATTCTATTACAATAAGCCCAGCCACTGCTACTGTAATTCTATTACAATAAGCCCAGCCACTGCTACTGTAATTCTATTACAATAAGCCCAGCCACTGCTACTGTAATTCTATTACAATAAGCCCAGCCACTGCTACTGTAATTCTATTACAATAAGCCCAGCCACTGCTACTGTAATTCTATTACAATAAGCCCAGCCACTGCCATCTGTCTGTGCATATTGGTTTAGAAACCACAGTGATACTACACAGTCACATCATCATAATTATCCTACTATCATGTCCTATACATGTCAAGTACCATTTACAGAAAAGTATGAAGAGGAACTGTTAGCAGAAATCAGTCCGTAGATCAGCATGTTTCTCCACATGCTGATAGTTACTAATGTTGGGGTCAGCTGAGCACAGCAGCAGCTGACTGGAGGCTACTGACATGTGGCAGAACAGGCAATGCTATCTGCTCCTTTAGAACTCATTCATTGTGATGAAATAATGTTGCTAAAGTAGCTTGCTTACTAGCTAGCAGATGGAATAAACATTTGGTCTTCAGCATTGAGTGTGTGCGCTAGGTTAGCTTCCTATTCATTTCATACGAAATGACTGGCTAAGAGCTACATTAGCAAAAATCAAATAAAATGTTATTTGTCACATACACATGGTTAGCAGATGTTAATGCGAGTGTAGCAAAATGCTTGTGCTTCTAGTTCCGACAATGCAGTAATAACGAACAAGTAATCTAACTAGCAAGTAATCTAACTAGCATGCTAACAGACAAATGTGTGCACATTGTCAAACTTCAGAAATTCTGCTCCGTCAAGCACAAAACGTCTTAGGTAGATGTGAAATGGTGCAACTAAGACTTCCCCAATCAAAACACGTCAACATTATTTTCAGATGTATTGTTTTAGCTTTGAATAGGTCATTAGGTCACCTACAGATGTAGAATCTTAATTTGAGCCAGATTGCTACAGTTGTAAAATTATACTGCAGCAACAGGAAATGTGAATTATTGGGTGGATTATATATATATTTTTTTTAATTGTAGGGTTGATAAGTTTTTGGTTATGTCAAATCAAGTCTGACATTTTAATAAAGTGGAAATTAAAACTTAAAAGAAAACTTGAATACAGCACAAGTTGAAATGTCCTACTGTATAGTAGAAATTCTCAGCAACAGAATAGTGATCAAATTAAGATCCCTACACCTGTAGGTCATATTTATAAAACATTATACAGCACATTGCAGCCAAAATACTTTTGATCAATCCCATTACCTTTTGAGAGATACAAGAAAGATCAGTACAGAAGGAAGACAATGCCCAACCATTATCACAGAGATCCTGTATTTAATTCCTAATTCTATGACCATAACAGCCTAGACTCGTCAGGTTTAGAGAACAGGCCATAACATATAAATAGTTAGTTCCCTGCTTTTCCTACTAACAAAGCGGCAGTATCTTGTAAAAGGCAAGGTAATTGCATAATAAATGTGCATATAAACATCAATGTCATGCCGTTGGGCCGGTCTGTCCATGTGGTATTATGTACATGGGACAAACTCTCAGCAGTCATTCAGAGGTCACATGATCAGCCTGCTGTCTATCCAATCCAACTAGTTCTGCCACAGCTCTATTGTTACGGTTTTCTTCCGTCGAAAGAGAGTCGGACCAAAATGCAGCGTGGTTGATACATGTTTAATGACGAATAAACATGACAATACAAAAACAACAAACGGACCGTGAAAACCTATACAGCCTATCTGGTGACAACTAACACAAAGACAGGAACAATCACCCACAAAACACTCAAAGAATATGGCTGCCTAAATATGGTTCCCAATCAGAGACAACGAGAATCACCTGCCTCTGATTGAGAACGCCTCAGGCAACCATAGACTTTGCTAGAACACCCCACTAAGCCACAATCCCAAAACCTACGAAAAACCCCCATACATAAACACAACACAAAATAAACCCATGTCACACCCTGGCCTGACCAAATAAATATAGAAAACACAAAATACTAAGACCAGGGCGTGACATCTATTCTTTGATAATCTATTGAATAATGTTGTGTCAGTGATTTTAGTTCAAATTTAATTCTGCATCTACTGTTCTTTATCTTTACAAGAAATTATAATTTGCTGTTAACCTTATTGGTCTTTAATGCAGTGATTAAATTTACGTTTATTTCCTTATTTGTTCGGGAAACAATTTTACGTCAGGCAAATGTTGGGTTTAATTAGCATTCACTACTAACCAAAGCTTGATTGAATGAGTTGTGTACACAAACATATGGGTTGACTAATTGCAACTATATCTATTTGTTTGGAAGTATCACAGCTTACCCTATCAGCAGTATGTAGAAACATAAGACAAGTCATTCAGGGACAGTGCTGTTTGCACATTTGCCAGAGCTACTCACCGAGGTTACTTTACCCTGATTACAGACAATAAATGTCCAATTGTAGCTAACAGTACATTTCATTAAATCAATTTGATGAGCTCCTGTACCTGACAGTTATACAAATTAAATAGAAGCATCCCCAAAAACAGATTCATGTAGGACAGAGGCGGCAGATAGCCTAGTGGTTAGAGCATGTAAAAATCTGTCGTTCTGCCCCTGAGCAAGGCAGTTAACCCACTGTTCCCCAGGCGTCGTGGATGTCGATGTAGGCAGCCCTCCAGCACCTCTATGATTCAGAGGGGTTGGATTAAATGCGAAAGACACATTTCAGTTGAAGGCATTCAGTTGTACAACTGACTATGTAATCCCCTTTCCCTAGTTGATAAACAGCTCTCTACCCAGGGAGAAGCACAAGAACACTCTTTTACTCACTCAATATACGGGCCACTGAATCACTGCTGCACTGTGTGAAAAAAATAAGTTAAAAGAACCCCTCCCTTAAAACTGAATAAAGCAACGAAGATACACAAACTCCTTGTTTTATCTCTATGTTTATTCTTTACTACATTTTTATTTTGCCTGTGGTAGTAAATGCAAAAAAAGGTGGAGAAAAAAGTAAGATCAAAATGTTTTTAACTGACAAGATGAATGTATTTTCATAACTCCTTCATCATCGCAAATCAAACTAGGAATCCCTTGAGTTTTAAAGACACAAAGCTGTTTAGGAGTCACAATTGATATTTCTCCATTCTCTTTGTTGCTCTGCAATCCCTCTATACTCTACTGGGTTTGTGGGAAAGACCTCCCGGTGATGCCAGTAACGTTACCAATAACGTCCTAGCAGAAGTTTATGAAGTTTTACTTTGAGCACTCTGATGAAGTATTAGGATTGGCCTCAAAGCATGAATTAACTCCAGGACATTTATACAGATTGTGTTCATATATTATATAGTATTCTGCAAAAAGAAGAACACAGCTTCACTGAGTATTAAAGAGTATTATTATTCGCTACAGACTGGTTCGAATAAAAAACTGTATCACGGCGCACACCTGGCCCAGCGTTGTCTTGGTTTGGCCCGGTGTACACCTGGCCCAGCGTTGTCTTGGTTTGGCCCGGTGTACATCCGGCCCAGCGTTGTCTTGGTTTGGCCCGGTGTACATCCGGCCCAGCGTTGTCTTGGTTTGGCATGGTGTACATCCGGCCCAGCGTTGTCTTGGTTTGGCCCGGTGTACATCCGGCCCAGCGTTGTCTTGGTTTGGCCCGGTGTACATCCGGCCCAGCGTTGTCTTGGTTTGGCCCGGTGTACACCTGGCCCAGCGTTGTCTTGGTTTGGCCCGGTGTACATCCGGCCCAGCGTTGTCTTGGTTTGGCCCGGTGTACATCCGGCCCAGCGTTGTCTTGGTTTGGCCCGGTGTACATCCGGCCCAGCGTTGTCTTGGTTTGGCCCGGTGTACATCCGGCCCAGCGTTGTCTTGGTTTGGCCCGGTGTACATCCGGCCCAGCGTTGTCTTGGTTTGGCCCGGTGTACATCCGGCCCAGCGTTGTCTTGGTTTGGCCCGGTGTACATCCGGCCCAGCGTTGTCTTGGTTTGGCCCGGTGTACACCCGGCCCAGCGTTGTCTTGGTTTGGCCCGGTGTACATCCGGCCCAGCGTTGTCTTGGTTTGGCCCGGTGTACATCCGGCCCAGCGTTGTCTTGGTTTGGCCCGGTGTACATCCGGCCCAGCGTTGTCTTGGTTTGGCCCGGTGTACATCCGGCCCAGCGTTGTCTTGGTTTGGCCCGGTGTACATCCGGCCCAGCGTTGTCTTGGTTTGGCCCGGTGTACACCTGGCCCAGCGTTGTCTTGGTTTGGCCCGGTGTACATCCGGCCCAGCGCTGTCTTGGTTTGGCCCGGTGTACATCCGGCCCAGCGCTGTCTTGGTTTGGCCCGGTGTACACCTGGCCCAGCGTTGTCTTGGTTTGGCCCGGTGCACACCTGGCCCAGCGTTGTCTTGGTTTGGCCCGGTGTACATCCGGCCCAGCGTTGTCTTGGTTTGGCCCGGTGTACACCTGGCCCAGCGTTGTCTTGGTTTGGCCCGGTGCACACCTGGCCCAGCGTTGTCTTGGTTTGGCCCGGTGTACACCTGGCCCAGCGTTGTCTTGGTTTGGCCCGGTGCACACCTGGCCCAGCGTTGTCTTGGTTTGGCCCGGTGTAAGGCCGTCATTGTGAATATGAACGTGTGTGACTTGCCTCGTTAAATAAAAGTTCAATAAAAATAAAAAAATGTTTTAAATGAATGTTTTTGAGATTATGTTTAAGATGATGTTTTTGATATTATGTTATCCTTCCAGTGTTCAATGATGGACTCCTCTGAAAAACTGTCAATAGCACTTTAAAACTTCTTGATGCACCCATCCCATTAGCGGGGTCATTTTCGTCAACCACCGCTGTATTGCAGAGCACCAAATTCAAATTAATTACTACAAATATTACATTTTCATGAAATCACAAGTGCAATATAGCAAAACACAGCTTAGCTTGTTGTTAATCCACCTGGCATGTCAGATTTCAATAAAGCTTTTCGGCGAAAGCACACCAAGCGTTTATGTAAGGACGTCTCTCTCAGCAGACAAAACATTACAAACAGCTAGCAGCAAGTAGATTGGTCACGAATGTCAGAAAATAAATAAATTAAATCGCTTACCTTTGATGATCTACGGATGTTTGCACTCACAAGACTCACAGTTACACAATAAATGTTCCTTTTGTTCCATAAAGATTATTTTTATATCCAAAATAACTTCATTTGGTTAGCGCTTTATGTTCAGCCTCGAGCGGTCACGACATAGCAAACGAAAATTCCAAATAGTATCCGTAATGTGTTTTTTATAATCAAGTGTTTTTTATAATCAATCATCGGGTTGTTTTTACAAAATATAATTAATAATATATCAACCGGGAATGTAGCTTCTTCAGAGAGAGAGAGAAAATGGATGCTTCCAAGCTTTTGCGCATACAAAACGTTGCTGTCACCCAGCCATACAATGACGCGATGTGATCTTTCTCGCTCATTTTTCAAAATAAAAGCCTGAAACTATGTCTAAAGACTGTTCACATCTTGAGGAAGCCATAGGAAAAGGAATCTGGTTGATATCCCTTTAAATGGAGGCAAGGCATCCAATGGAACAGAGAGCTTTCAGGAAAAACAGCACTTCCTTTTTGGATTTTCCTCAGGTTTTCGCCTGCAATATCAGTTCTGTTATACTCACAGACAATGTTTTGACAGTTTTGGAAACTTTAGAGGTTGTTATATCCTAATCTGATGATTATATGCATGTTCTGGTTTCTGGGCTTGAGAAATAGGCAGTTTCAATTGGGTATGTTTTTCAGCCAAACACAAAAATTCTGCCCCCTACACTCAAGAGGTTTTTAAGCTACCCAAACACATCATGACGCTCTTCTGACATCTGTCTGCATAGCAGCCATATGCCCTGGTAGGCCTAAAGAAGTGGTACTGAAAACCTTAACTGTAGTTAAGTAACATATACTACAGTATCTATCAATACACATCATGCTGCCCTAGTGTAGACACCTTTCCTGCAGTCGAATGACCAAAGCGCCCTCTAGCGGCCTCATGGGTGGAATGTTATTCATATTTTTCACAATTTCATAAACATTATTTATATGATACACTCAGAAAATCAGGTATTTCTATGTCAAACTGTTTTGTTAAATGTCAGTCTTCTGTAATGTACACTGTATAAAGTGTAATATTGGGAGGCAAACTCAAACTGTAATACATTTCAACTCTATATCTGACATGGTACAGGTGTATTCATTGTTTGTGCCCATAACCATGTGAGTGAGGTGTATACTTTTATTTCAAAGTAGATTTGTTTTAAGACTACCAAGAAACACTCTGTGTGACCCTTATTGAGCCCACTGCAGTAACCCCAGCACTTCTAGCTGTCTGACAGCGTATTCGGGAAGTATTCAAACCCTTTGACTTTTTCAACATTTTGTTACGTTACAGCCTTATTTTTAAACAAATTAAATTGTTTCTTTGCCCCATCAATTTACACACAACATCACATAATGACAAAGCACAATCGTTTTTTGGGGAAATGTTAGCAAATGTATTTATTTTTAAATCTGAAATATGACATTAACATAAGTTTTCAGATCCTTTACTCAGTCCTTTTTTTAAGCTCCTTTGGCAGTGATTACAGCCTTGAGTCTTCTTGGGTTGGATTGCAGATTCTCTCAAGCTCTGTCACGTTAGATGAGGAGCATCGCTGCACAGCAATTATCAGGTCTCTCCAGAGAAGTTGGATCGGATTCAAGTCCGGGCTCTGGCTGGGCCACTCAAGGACATTCAGAGACTTGTCCTGAAGCCACTCCTGTGTTGCCTTGGCTGTGTGCTTAGGGCCGTTGTCCTGTTGGAAGGTAAACCTTCGCCCTAGTCTGAGGTCCTGGTTGCTCAGGTTTTCATCAAGGATCTCTCTGAACTTTTCTCTGTTCATCTTTCCCTCAACCCTGACTAGTCTCTCAATCCCTGCCACTGAAAAACATTCCTACAGAATGATGCTGCAACCACCATGCTTCACCGTAGGGATGGTGCCAGGGTTTCCTCCAGACGTGATGCTTGGCATTCAGGCCAAAGAGTTCAATCTTGGTTTCATCATACCAGATAATCTTGTTTCTCATGGTCTGAGAGTCCAAGCAGGCTGTCATGTTCTGTCATGTGCCTACTGAGGAGTGGCTTCCGTCTGGACACTCTAGCATAAAGCCCTGATTGGTGGAGTGCTTCAGAGATGGTTGTCCTTCTGGAAGGTTCTCCCATCTCCACAGAGGAAATCTGGAGCTGTGTCAGAGTGTCCATCGGGTTCTTGGTCACCTCCCTGACCAAGGTCATTCTCCCCCGATTGCTCAGTTTGGCCGGGCGGCCAGCTCTAGGAAGGGTCTTGGTGGTTCCAAACTTCTTCAAATTAAGAACGATGGAGGCCACTGCAATCTTGGGGACCTTCAATACTGCATACCCTTCCCTAGATCTGTGCCTCGACATAATCTGGTCTCGTATCTCTACGGACAGTTATTTTGTCAACTGTGGGACCTTATACAGACAGGTGTGTTTTTTTTTCAAAATCATGTCCAATCAATTGAATTTACCACAGATGGACTCCAATCAAGTTGTAGAAACATCTCAATGATGACCAATGGAAACACATGAGCTCAATTTCGAGTCTCATAGCACAGGGTCTGAATACTTATGCAAATAAGGTATTTCAGTTTATATATTTTTTATAAATCTGCAAACATTTCTAAAAAAACGATTTTTGCTTCGGAATTGTGTGTAGAAAATTATTTATTTAATCCATTTTAGAATAAGGCTGTAAGAATAAAATGTGGAAAAAGTCAAGTTGTCAGAATACTTTCTGAATGCATTGTATAGTCCCATAAGCCCTGGTAGGCCCAAATAAATGGTAGTGAACAACTGTAGTATACTGTAGAGTGTCTTTGCCTTGGCAGTGCCTTTGTTTTCCTTGGGGTGTATTCGTCAACAGTATAGGCTGTTGTCCTGTAAGGGTGGCTTTGTTTTCCTTGGGGTGTATTCGTCAACAGTATAGGCTGTTGTCCTGTAAGGGTGGCTTTGTTTTCCTTGGGGTGTATTCGTCAACAGTATAGGCTGTTGTCCTGTAAGGGTGGCTTTGTTTTCCTTGGGGTGTATTTCGTCAACAGTATAGGCTGTTGTCCTGTAAGGGTGGCTTTGTTTTCCTTGGGGTGTATTTCGTCAACAGTATAGGCTGTTGTCCTGTAAGGGTGGCTTTGTTTTCCTTGGGGTGTATTCGTCAACAGTATAGGCTGTTGTCCTGTAAGGGTGGCTTTGTTTTCCTTGGGGTGTATTCGTCAACAGTATAGGCTGTTGTCCTGTAAGGGTGGCTTTGTTTTCCTTGGGGTGTATTCGTCAACAGTATAGGCTGTTGTCCTGTAAGGGTGGCTTTGTTTTCCTTGGGGTGTATTCGTCAACAGTATAGGCTGTTGTCCTGTAAGGGTGGCTTTGTTTTCCTTGGGGTGTATTCGTCAACAGTATAGGCTGTTGTCCTGTAAGGGTGGCTTTGTTTTCCTTGGGGTGTATTCGTCAACAGTATAGGCTGTTGTCCTGTAAGGGTGGCTTTGTTTTCCTTGGGGTGTATTCGTCAACAGTATAGGCTGTTGTCCTGTAAGGGTGGCTTTGTTTTCCTTGGGGTGTATTCGTCAACAGTATAGGCTGTTGTCCTGTAAGGGTGGCTTTGTTTTCCTTGGGGTGTATTCGTCAACAGTATAGGCTGTTGTCCTGTAAGGGTGGCTTTGTTTTCCTTGGGGTGTATTCGTCAACAGTATAGGCTGTTGTCCTGTAAGGGTGGCTTTGTTTTCCTTGGGGTGTATTCGTCAACAGTATAGGCTGTTGTCCTGTAAGGGTGGCTTTGTTTTCCTTGGGGTGTATTCGTCAACAGTATAGGCTGTTGTCCTGTAAGGGTGGCTTTGTTTTCCTTGGGGTGTATTCGTCAACAGTATAGGCTGTTGTCCTGTAAGGGTGGCTTTGTTTTCCTTGGGGTGTATTCGTCAACAGTATAGGCTGTTGTCCTGTAAGGGTGGCTTTGTTTTCCTTGGGGTGTATTTCGTCAACAGCATAGGCTGTTGTCCTGTAAGGGTGGCTTTGTTTTCCTTGGGGTGTATTCGTCAACAGTATAGGCTGTTGTCCTGTAAGGGTGGCTTTGTTTTCCTTGGGGTGTATTCGTCAACAGTATAGGCTGTTGTCCTGTAAGGGTGGCTTTGTTTTCCTTGGGGTGTATTCGTCAACAGTATAGGCTGTTGTCCTGTAAGGGTGGCTTTGTTTTCCTTGGGGTGTATTCGTCAACAGTATAGGCTGTTGTCCTGTAAGGGTGGCTTTGTTTTCCTTGGGGTGTATTCGTCAACAGCATAGGCTGTTGTCCTGTAAGGGTGGCTTTGTTTTCCTTGGGGTGTATTCGTCAACAGTATAGGCTGTTGTCCTGTAAGGGTGGCTTTGTTTTCCTTGGGGTGTATTCGTCAACAGCATAGGCTGTTGTCCTGTAAGGGTGGCTTTGTTTTCCTTGGGGTGTATTCGTCAACAGCATAGGCTGTTGTCTTGTAATTGTGGCTTTGAGTGGAACCTATTACAGACTGGGCCCTCTGAAATAAACAACGTATTGATTCGATATATTCCAACGCATCATATCACCTAAGTGATGTTTGTGCCTCCAGAGAGTCTCATGTATCCAATCAAAATCTTAGACAGGGTCTTAGCTATACACTTAAAGTCAGAGTGATTATGCTGTTCTGTGTACTTCTACAATGCTACTGCATGTCTACTTAGTACTATTCAAGTGATGGAAACACAAAAAAAGATGGAAGGTAAACAAATAATTAAAGTGCAATATAACAGGAAACAATGACTCTTCACCCTGGAATATAATCAGTGATCCTTCAGAACATGACGATCACAGAAAAACACTTTGTTCTCTCTGTATGCTGTTGTACTGGTTTAACAGAATAGTAACCAGTAGGACTGATCACTGATGCACCACTCACAATTGCAATTACTATTTTGTTCAGGGGATATCTTCTGCCATTGGCAGCGTTTCTTGGCATTGTTCAGGGGGGGGGGGAGAGATCTGTGCCCTAATTTGGGTCACTGCTCGTTCCAAACAGGAGGGCAACGACAGACCTTACACAGATCTAATCAGGGGAAAACACATATGTTGAATCGGTATTCACTTGATTTAATTGGCCTAATTATTCCCCGCCTAATGGAGAGAAAAGGCAAAAGTTTGACATCTCAGTCCCACATAAACGTATTGCAGACAGGTGCTGTATTGGAGGCCCACCTGTCAAGATGATTGGTTTGAACAGGGGGGGGGGACCTAAATGCACTATTCTCCAGAGTAGAGGGAGTAGAGTGCTGTCTGCAGGGCAAGAGGTGGGGCCGTCGGTCTGACAGTGAGACAGTCTCATAGACTACATGGAGAAACAGACAGACACACAACATAACATAGACTACATGGAGAAACAGACAGACACACAACATAACATAGGAACAGACAGACACACAACATAACAGACTACATGGAGAAACAGACAGACAGACACACAACATAACATATGAACAGACAGACACACAACATAACAGACTACATGGAGAAACAGACAGACAGACACACAACATAACATATGAACAGACAGACACACAACATAACAGACTACATGGAGGAACAGACAGACAGACACACAACATAACATAGGAACAGACAGACACACAACATAACATAGGAACAGACAGACACACAACATAACATAGGAACAGACAGACACACAACATAACATAGACTACATGGAGAAACAGACAGACACACAACATAACATAGACTACATGGAGAAACAGACAGAAACAGACTTCACGTAACGGACAGGCAGCCAACGATACCCTAGACCCCAGTTTCCCAAACTCTGTCCTCAGGAAACCAAGAGGTGCACCTTCTCGTTTTTTCCCCAAACCCTTTACAACCACTGTGATTATTATTATCTGACCCTACTGGTCATCTGTGAACGTTTGAACATCTTGGCCATGTTCTGTTATAATCTCCACCCGGCACAGCCAGAAGAGGACTGGCCACCCCTCAGAGCCTGGTTCCTCTCCCCCAGCACAGCCAGAAGAGGACTGGCCACCCCTCAGAGCCTGGTTCCTCTCTAGGTTTCATTCTAGGTTCCAGACTTCCTAGCCACTGTGCTTCTACACCTGCATTGCTTGCTGTTTGGGATTTTAGACTGGGTTTCTGTACAGCACTTTGTGACATTGGCCTGATGTGAAAAGGTCTTCATAAATACATTTGATTGATCGATACTGTACACAGCTGATTCAAATGATCAAAACTAGATGGTTAGTTGATTATTTGTATCAGCTGTGTTGTAATAGGGATAAAATCAAAAAATATGAGCAGAGTTTGGGAATCCCAGCCCTAGTAGACTATTGTACATGTCACGACTTCCACCGAAGTTGTTCCCTCTCCTTGTTCGGGCGGCGTTCGGCGGTCGACGTCACCGGCTTTCTAGCCACCGCCGATCCATGTTTCATTTTTCCTTTTGTTTTGTCTGTTTTACACACCTGGTTCCCCATCTCATAATTATGTGCCATATTTAACCCTCTGGTTTCCCTTTCTGTTTTGTGCGTGATTGTCTTTCGTGTGTTTGGAGTTCGTATCCTGTTTGTATTTGTTTTATAACGGGGATTTTTATTCCGTTCTCAGATGGAGTAAATAGAGTGGTTTTACTCTTACCTGTGTCCTGCGCCTGACTCCTTCGCTCTCCTCTAGATAGACTCTGACAGTTTGACAAGTGTTCTGCTCAGTAAACACAGTGCAACAACAAAAACAAACAAACGACAACAACAAACAACAACAAAAACAAACAACAACAACAAACAACAACAAAAACAAACAACAACAAAAACAAACAAAAACAAAAACAAACAACAACAAAAACAAACAACAACAACAAACAACAACAAAAACAAACAACAACAAAAACAAACTAAAAACAAAAACAAATTAAAACGTTACGAGAAAAAATGATTGGCTGGATATGACCAGAACATTTGCATTTGTTCTGTTTCAATACAATACTATGAATAGGTCAATTAAATGTACTTATTTTTAAATATATTCTTCATCATTATACAGAAAACAAAAACCGGGTCAGGAGTGGGAGGATGAAGAGGATGAGAGGGTTGAAAGTCAAACTGAATGTCAAACTAGGGTTTCACACCAAGTACCACAGACACAGCA
Organism: Oncorhynchus kisutch; assembly: GCF_002021735.2. NCBI lineage: Eukaryota > Metazoa > Chordata > Actinopteri > Salmoniformes > Salmonidae > Oncorhynchus > Oncorhynchus kisutch. Next base: position 6,767,654 of record NC_034188.2, read on the forward strand.
ACAACACACGTATAATTCCAAAACGAAACAGTTTGTCGAAACACTGACGAACAGGAGGCTAATTATATTTCAAATAGTTATAATTACGGTTTAGCTATCAATATCATGATCTAGTCCCCTTGGTGCATAGGGTGGCGTTTTTGTTGGTCAGGCCATTCCGACTGCTCCAAAACCATAACTGAGGGAGCAGTAATTTGTCAATTTTAATTGTTATGTGGCATCAATGTTTAATATTCATCTGACTTTATGTGCAACTGGTTATGTTAATAGGATTTCAACTCAATTTATTCCACTGTCCTTCATGCATGATGTGTTCTAATGGAACTAACTTGCTTTGCAGCTGAATGGCAAGAGATTTTAACAGTCCCAATAGGTAGGACACCCAAAATACCAATTTGAACTTCAAACAGTGCCTTCTCTCACTTCATATTGAGCAAGTGCACAACAACTGGAAAGTGGGAGCACTTTTAGTCGAGGAAAAAGATTTATTACCCCCACGTCCTTAACCCAAATTATTATGAGCTATCATACTATAAATGACCATGGACAATTTCACTCTCCCCGGGGAGAGCCACTAAGGGAGGAAGAGCCAGAGAGAGCGAGAGAGAGAGAGAGAGCGAGAGAGAGCGAGAGAGAGAGAGCGAGAGAGAGCGAGAGAGCGAGCGAGCGAGAGCCAGAGAGAGAGAGAGAGAGCGAGAGAGAGAGAGAGAGAGAGAGAGAGAGAGAGAGAGAGAGAGAGAGCGAGAGAGAGAGAGAGAGAGAGCGAGAGAGAGAGAGAGAGAGAGAGAGAGAGAGAGAGAGAGAGAGAGAGAGACACTCTGAGTTACTCCCTTTCATTTGTGAAACAAGTGATACAAAAAAAAAGAAGCCATTCCAAAGAAAAGCTTGAACTTGAGTTGCTCATCTACTCTATTTGCATGTGGAAAGATTCCAGACATCTCTGAGGACCTCCTAGTTTCCCTCCACTAGCGGCCCACCTCCTCCTTAATAAAACTAACATGATATTCCCCTGACAGGGATCCCTCTGGACTGTTCAATGTGGAGCCGGAGTCTCCCAGCTAAAAGCCCTTTCCAGCTTCACTAAATCTAAAGTGGAGAAGGTGCCATCATGACATCCTGTGTGCATCCCAAACAGCACCCTATTCCCTATAATATAGTGCACTACCTTTGACCAGGGCCTGTAGGGCTCTGGCCTAAAGTAGTGCCCTATAAAAGGGTGCTATTTGGTACTCAGCTCTTGAGTAGGCTAGCCGACTATGCCAGCCACTTCACAATGCTTTTCCTATTGTCTCCTGAGCAGGCTAGCCGACTATGCCAACCACTTCACAATGCTTTTCCTATTGTCTCCTGAGCAGGCTAGCCGACTATGCCAACCACTTCACAATGCTTTTCCTATTGTCTCCTGAGCAGGCTAGCCGACTATGCCAACCACTTCACAATGCTTTTCCTATTGTCTCCTGAGTAGGCTAGCCGACTATGCCAACCACTTCACAATGCTTTTCCTATTGTCTCCTGAGTAGGCTAGCCGACTATGCCAACCACTTCACAATGCTTTTCCTATTGTCTCCTGAGCAGGCTAGCCGACTATGCCAACCACTTCACAATGCTTTTCCTATTGTCTCCTGAGTAGGCTAGCCGACTATGCCAACCACTTCACAATGCTTTTCCTATTGTCTCCTGAGTAGGCTAGCCGACTATGCCAACCACTTCACAATGCTTTCCTTTTGTCTCCTGTGTAAGCTAGCCGACTATGCCAACCACTTCACAATGCTTTCCTTTTGTCTCCTGTGTAGGCTAGCCGACTATGCCAACCACTTCACAATGCTTTTCCTATTGTCTCCTGAGTAGGCTAGCCGACTATGCCAACCACTTCACAATGCTTTTCCTATTGTCTCCTGAGCAGGCTAGCCGACTATGCCAACCACTTCACGATGCTTTTCCTATTGTCTCCTGAGCAGGCTAGCCGACTATGCCAACCACTTCACAATGCTTTTGCTATTGTCTCCTGAGTAGGCTAGCCGACTATGCCAACCACTTCACAATGCTTTTCCTATTGTCTCCTGAGCAGGCTATCCGACTATGCCAGCCACTTCACAGTGCTTTTCCTATTCTCTCCACCGTCATTAAGATGCCCTACGGCTCCTTTTACAAGTTGATAGACAGCTTGCATGGGCAGACTACTTTCATCTCTATGCGAACTCGTCTTTTCTGTGGTATTTTTATATCTGCAGAGTTGAGATGTAGCTAGTCGTGCAAATGTGGCAATTAGTTTCCCCAAGCTCTACCAAGAGAACATGATTTGCTTAATGATTAAAGTAATGTGGATGTGTGGAAATGTGATAATTCAGGAGGTTAGCATGATTTTTATACAGGAACGTTAGAGCTCCTAATATGCTTACAAGGCTCAGGCAGGACATATACCAAGTGTTGGTGGGATTAGAAGGTGAGGACAAAACTTTTTCAAACACAACATTTACGAACAACAACTTACAGACGCACACAAATAATGACTACATGTTTTGCTTTTGAAAACCGTCTTAGAAATCAACAAAACCTTTTACAGTGCAGCTTAATTCAATTTATTTTTTTAACAACATATACCCAAGGCTATTTTACTGACTACCAACACCTTGTAACGCCAAATAAGATCCACATTCTATGTAAGCTAGGAATAAATGTTCTGACTATGCTGGACATAAAGAAAATCTACATGCATTAATCTAGAAATCGTATCTTCAATGTGCTTCTACACCTGCATTGCTTGCTGTTTGGGGGTTTTAGGCTGGGTTTCTGTACAGCACTTTGAGATATCAGCTGATGTACGAAGGGCTATAGAAATACATTTGATTTGATTTTAGAGGTATTGACATTGTAAAAAAATGTCCCACGCTACTTATTATATTCACCTGGCTGTTATGACACTGAACTATTAGACTAGATATGAAATCATTGTTTTACTTCATAGTACAGAAATATACTTTGTTTTGGTTTGAATGTGTACATGCACGTTTAACATACACATTATGAAGCTTTATACTGTCAACAGGTTTCATTACACAGTTAACAACATAAACCCAGAGGGATTATTGGGGTGGGTTAACGAACATAAAATATACAAACACAATGTGTACACTAGAGATTTAATTACCTTAAGATTAGTTAATTACAAAGGATTTGACTGACACATGCATAATTAAGCAAAATTAGCCAGCATTATCATTTTTTTGTTGTTGCATTATCTTAATGGAATGTACATCAAAGAAGGTGCCATCTTTGAGAGGGGAAGGTCATGATAAGATGGATGCTCGTGAATGGGGCAGTCTGCGGGGCAGTCTGCAGGTGCGTTGGATAATATCCCCCTGTCAGAAAATCACTTAGTCAACAAAAGATGCTAGCTAAAAAACAAACCATGATGCGATAGCTGTAAAGAAGCACTTGTTTTAGACACAGCAGATTGAAAAGAAGCCCTCCATTTTAACTGGCGCCTTCAGTCTCCTCCAGGTAATGCTATTAGATGCCACTAATATCTTGGGATGCTCTTCAAAAGCCAAATGCACTTTTGCTAAACAGCAAGGCAGTAATAACCAGTGACAGCACTCAAGGAGCCCAGATTTAAAAAAGCTTTTGCTTCTGATTGGTTCAAGTAATTGGGCCATATAAAAAATAAAAAAATTAATTGATGGAATTCATAAACTAAATCAGATATTTTCCTAACTCGACTGGCTGGTTGGTGTTACTAGGCAACATGGTTGATCCAAGCACACACACAAACATGCAATCTACGTAAAGCCTAACAACTGTTTGTAGCTTTACTCACCGGCTTTACAAACATGACCACAAAAGCAAAGCACTATGGGTTTTGGAGTCCATTTGGCTTGAAACATACTGAACAGGAAATGAGAAAGAAAAAGGAAGGGGATATAAATCCCATTGTAAGAAAACACAACATGGTATTTAGATTCACATAATTGTCAGTGTGCATACAGAAACACACTCTCTTGCTGTTCAAACAAATAGACGTATCCTGTAACCCACTAATCAATTGTATTGAATATAGGGCCTGATCTTCCTACATACAGATTAGATTCTTGCCCCCCCCCCAAAAAATTGTGGCTGATATACTCAATCTTTTTGGCTCAGATATGAGTATACAACATACAACAACATACAACATCCATGTCTGTATTTCCTCATTTGTGCATAACCTCCTGCACGTTCCGAAAAAAAAAACAGTACCGCAGAATAGCTTGAGGGTTGTTAAGGGGTTGTTAGGGTATTGATGGTTACACTAGCATTATCTTGTAATAGCTGAGAAATAGAAACTAAAAGGTCATTTCTGATTAAGCCGACATATGCAGTGTCTTTCCGTGAATGCGGTCTCCGCCAACGTGGGAACATTGCTCTCTACATTTCAATTGGGCTTTAGCTCTGAATTTTCCGTGGATTGAATAGAGTGCATCGTAACGTGCATCTTGAATTAGAATTGAATCAACACAATCTTGAGTTAAATCTTTGCACTTGAAGGATTAACATGGAATATCAAAGAAACACAATACCAGAAATGACCAAACAAGAGGATGGAGAAACTCTGATAACATACCGCCCTACCAAGCAAAACGGCAGTGACTTCTCATTTGGTCAAAAATGTGTTTGTCATTTTTTTCTACATTAAATACATGCTTAATTATGTGGACAAGTATCCTGCCTCTATTGTATTGTGATTTTGAAAAATATATATATAATTGCACTAGGTAATTGCACTAAGTAATTGCACTAGGTAATTGCACTAGGTAATTGCACTAAGTAATTGCACTAAGTAATTGCACTAGGTAATTGCACTAGGTAATTGCACTAAGTAATTGCACTAGGTAATTGCACTAGGTAATTGCACTAGGTAATTGCACTAGGTAATTGTACTAAGTAATTGCACTAGGTAATTGCACTAGGTAATTGCACTAGGTAATTGCACTAGGTAATTGCACTAGGTAATTGCACTAGGTAATTGCACAAGGTAATTGCACTAGGTAATTGCACTAGGTAATTGCACTAGGTAATTGCACTAGGTAATTGCACTAGGTAATTGCACAAGGTAATTGCACTAGGTAATTGCACTAGGTAATTGCACAAAGTAATTGCACTAGGTAATTGCACTAAGTAGTTGCACTAGGTAATTGCACTAGGTAATTGCACTAGGTAATTGCACTAAGTAATTGCACTAAGTAATTGCACTAAGTAATTGCACTAGGTAATTGCACTAGGTAATTGCACAAGGTAATTGCACTAGGTAATTGCACTAAGTAGTTGCACTAGGTAATTGCACTAGGTAATTGCACTAGGTAATTGCACTAGGTAATTGCACTAGGTAATTGCACAAGGTAATTGCACTAGGTAATTGCACTAAGTAGTTGCACTAGGTAATTGCACTAGGTAATTGCACTAGGTAATTGCACTAGGTAATTGCACTAGGTAATTGCACTAGGTAATTGCACTAGAGCTTCTCTCACTGCTGTAAAGACACCGGAGAGGGTGGCTGCTGTTTGATTGGCTCTTAACCAACCGTGCTATTTTGTTTTTTAGGATCGCTGCTTGTAACTTATTTTGTACATACTGTTGCTGCTACGATCTCTCATGACCGAAAAGAGCTTCTGGAATTCCGAACAGCGATTACTCACCTTGAAATGGACGAATAATTATTCTTTAATGAGTCGGACGAGAGGGATTTACTCCAGACACACGAATATGCCATCATCCCCTTCATTCTCAGGAGAAAGAGACAGAGGTTTCGCGGAAGGAGATCCGGATGTCCTGTGAGGATCAGGCGAAGTGCGGCTAATCTGCCTTTGTCATCTGTAACATTGACCTAGTGGCTGGGGACTTTAATGCAGGGAAACTTCAATCTGGTTTACCTCATTTCAATCAGCATGTTAATTGCAACCAGAGGGGAAAAAAACTTTAGACCACCTTTACTCCACACACAGAGATGCGTACAAAGCTCTCCTTCACCCTCCATTTGGAAAATCTGACCATAATTCCATCCGCCTGATTCCTGCTTACAATCAGATATTAAAGCAGGAAGCACCGGTGACTCAATCAATAAACAAGTGGTCAGATGAAGCAGATGCTAAGCTACAGGACTGTTATGCTAGCACAGACTGGAATATGTTCCGGGATTCCTCCGATGGCATTGAGGAGTACACCACATCAGTCACCGGCTTCATCAATAAGTGCATTGAGGACGTTGTCCCCACAGTGACTGTACATACATGCCCCAATCACAAACAATGGATTACAGGCAACATCCACATTGAGCTAAAGGGTAGAGCTGCAGTTTTCAAGGAGCTGGACTACAACTCTGAAGTTTATAAGAAATCCCAATATGCCCTCCGACGAACCATCAAACAGGCAAAGCGTAAATACAGGACTAAGATTGAATCGTACTACATCGGCGCCGACGCTAGTCGGATGAGGCAGGGCTTGCAAACTATTACAGATGACAAAGGGAAGCACAGCTGAGAGCTGCCCAGTGAAGCGAGCTAAATTACTTCTATGCTCGCTTCAAGGCAAGTAACACTGAAACATGCATGAGAGCATCAGCTGTTCCAGACGACTGTGTGATCACACTCTCCACAGCCGATGTGAGTAAGACCTTTAAACAGGTCAACATTCACAAGGCTGCAGGGCTAGACGGATTACCAGCACGTGTCCTCTGAGCATGTACTGTACTGTAATACCAACATATTTCAAGCAGACCACCATAGTTCCTGTGTCCCAAGACAACTAAGGTAACCTGCCTAAATGACTACCGACCTGTAGCACTCACGTCTGTAGCCATGAAGTGATTTGAAAGGCTGGTCATGGCTCACATCAACACCATTTTTCCAGAAACCCTAGACCCACTCCAATTTGCATACCGCCCAAAAAGATCCACAGATGATGCAATCTCTATTGCACTCCACAGTGCCCTTTCACACCTGGATAAAAGGAACTCCTATGTGAGAATGCTGTTCATTGACTACAGCTCAGCGTTCAACACCATGGTGCCCTCAAAGCTCATCACTAAGCTAAGGACACTGGGACTAAACACCTCCCTCTCTAACTGGATCCTGGACTTCCTGATGGGCTGCCCCTCAGGGGTGCAGGCTCAGTCCCCTCCTGTACTCCCTGTTCACTCATGACTGCATAGCCAGGCACGACTCCAACACCATCATTAAGATTGCAAATGACACAACAGAGGTATGGCCTGAGCACCGACAACGACGAAACAGACTTTTAGAGAGGAGGTCAGAGACCTGACTATTTGGTGCAAGGACACCAACCTCTCCCTCAACGTGATCAAGACAAAGGAGATGATTGTGGAATACAGGAAAAGGAGGACCAAGCATGCCCACCTGTATTGGAGCAGGTTGAGAGCTTCAAGTTCCTTGGCATCCACATCACCAACAAATGAACATGGTCCAAACACACCAAGACAGTAATGAAGAGGGCAAGACAAAAGATGTATCATGGGTCCCCAGATCCTCAAAAGGTTCTACAACTGCACCATTGAGAGCATCCCGATGAGTTGCATCACTGCCTGGTATGGCAACTGCTCGGCCTCTGACCGCAAGGCACTACAGAGATTAATGCGAATGACCCAGTACATCACTGGGGCCAGGGCTTCCTGCCATCCAGGACCTCTTTACCAGGCAGTGTTGGAGGAAGGCCCTAAAACTTGTCAAAGACTCCAGCCACCCTAGTCACAGACTGTTCTCTCTGCTACCGCACGGCAAGCGGTAGCGGAGCGGTCCAAGTCTAGGTCCAAGAGGCTTCTAAACAGCTTCTACCCCCAAGCCATAAGACTCCTGAACATCTAATCAAATGGCCACCCAGACTATTTGCATTGTCCCCCGCTCTTTTACACTGCTGCTACTCTCTGTTATTATATATGCATAGTCACCTGAATACCTTTACCTACATGTACATATTACCTCAATTACCTCAACTAACCGGTGCCCCCGCACATTGACTCTGTACCGGTTCCCATTGTATATAGCCTCCACATTGACTCTGTACCGGTTCCCCTTGTATATAGCCTCCACATTGACTCTGTACCGGTTCCCCTTGTATATAGCCTCCACATTGACTCTGTACCGGTTCCCCTTGTATATAGCCTCCACATTGACTCTGTACCGGTACCCCCTGTATATAGCCTCCACATTGACTCTGTACCGGTTCCCCTTGTATATAGCCTCCACATTGACTCTGTACCGGTACTCCCTTGTATATAGCCTCCACATTGACTCTGTACCGGTACCCCCTGTATATAGCCTCCACATTGACTCTGTACCGGTACCCCCTGTATATAGCCTCCATATTGACTCTGTACCGGTACCCCCTGTATATAGCCTCCACATTGACTCTGTACCGGTACCCCCTGTATATAGCCTCCACATTGACTCTGTACCGGTACCCCCTGTATATAGCCTCCATATTGACTCTGTACCGGTACCCCCTGTATATAGCCTCCACATTGACTCTGTACCGGTTCCCCTTGTATATAGCCTCCACATTGACTCTGTACCGGTTCCCCTTGTATATAGCCTCCACATTGACTCTGTACCGGTTCCCCTTGTATATAGCCTCCACATTGACTCTGTACCGGTTCCCCTTGTATATAGCCTCCACATTGACTCTGTACCGGTTCCCCTTGTATATAGCCTCCACATTGACTCTGTACCGGTTCCCCTTGTATATAGCCTCCACATTGACTCTGTACCGGTTCCCCTTGTATATAGCCTCCACATTGACTCTGTACCGGTTCCCCTTGTATATAGCCTCCACATTGACTCTGTACCGGTTCCCCTTGTATATAGCCTCCACATTGACTCTGTACCGGTTCCCCTTGTATATAGCCTCCACATTGACTCTGTACCGGTTCCCCTTGTATATAGCCTCCACATTGACTCTGTACCGGTTCCCCTTGTATATAGCCTCCACATTGACTCTGTACCGGTTCCCCTTGTATATAGCCTCCACATTGACTCTGTACTGGTACCCCCTGTATATAGCCTCCACATTGACTCTGTACCGTAACACCCTGTATATAGCCTCCACATTGACTCTGTACCAGTACCCCCTGTATATAGCCTCCACATTGACTCTGTACCGTAACACCCTGTATATAGCCTCCACATTGACTCTGTACCGTAACACCCTGTGTATAGCCTCCACATTGACTCTGTACCGTAACACCCTGTGTATAGCCTCGCTATTGTTATTTTACTGCTGCTTTTTAATTATTAGTTATTTTTATTTCTTACTTTTTTAGGTATTTTTCTTAAAACTGTAGTGTTGGTTAAAGTCTTGAAAGTAAGCATTTCACTGTAAGGTCTACACCTTTTGTATTCGGCGCAAGTGACAAACACAAGTTGATTTAATTAGCTCTTTATTTAAAGGTAGAGTTAGAGTTTTAAGCTACTGATAATTAAACATAACTCTGCTTGCCTCCTTCAACTGGCCACATTGTTTTAATAGTTCATGAATACTAGTTCATTTTGTAGGAGACCAGACTGAGCCAATCCCCCAGTTGTATGATGTGACAAAGAGTCGAAGTCAAATTGAATTATCCTCTCTCTGTTTCATGGTCCTCCCAACCCTTCTCCTCTCTCTGTTTCATGGCCCTCCCAACCCCTTCTCCTCCCTCTGTTTCATGGTCCTCCCAACCCCTCCTTCTCTCTTGCTTTCATGGCCCTCCCAACCCCTTCTCCTCCGTCTGTTTCATGGCCCTCCCAACCCTTCTCCTCCCTCTGTTTCATGGCCCTCCCAACCCTTCTCCTCCCTCTGTTTCATGGCCCTCCCAACCCTTCTCCTCCCTCTGTTTCATGGCCCTCCCAACCCCTTCTCCTCCGTCTGTTTCATGGTCCTCCCAACCCCTTCTCCTCCCTCTGTTTCATGGTCCTCCCAACCCCTTCTCCTCCCTCTGTTTCATGGTCCTCCCAACCCCTTCTCCTCCCTCTGTTTCATGGTCCTCCCAACCCCTCCTTCTCTCTTGCTTTCATGGCCCTCCCAACCCCTTCTCCTCTCTCTTGCTTTCATGGTCCTCCCAACCCCTTCTCCTCCCTCTGTTTCATGGTCCTCCCAACCCCTTCTCCTCCCTCTGTTTCATGGTCCTCCCAACCCCTTCTCCTCCCTCTGTTTCATGGTCCTCCCAACCCCTTCTCCTCCCTCTGTTTCATGGCCCTCCCAACCCCTTCTCCTCCCTCTGTTTCATGGCCCTCCCAACCCCTTCTCCTCCGTCAGTTTCATGGCCCTCCCAACCCCTTCTCCTCCCTCTGTTTCATGGCCCTCCCAACCCCTTCTCCTCCCTCTGTTTCATGGCCCTCCCAACCCTTCTCCTCCCTCTGTTTCATGGCCCTCCCAACCCCTCCTCCTCCCTCTGTTTCATGGCCCTTCCTACCCCTTCTCCTCCCTCTGTTTCATGGCCCTCCCAACCCTTCTCCTCCCTCTGTTTCATGGTCCTCCCAACCCCTTCTCCTCCCTCTGTTTCATGGTCCTCCCAACCCCTTCTCCTCCCTCTGTTTCATGGTCCTCCCAACCCCTCCTTCTCTCTTGCTTTCATGGCCCTCCCAACCCCTTCTCCTCTCTCTTGCTTTCATGGTCCTCCCAACCCCTTCTCCTCCCTCTGTTTCATGGTCCTCCCAACCCCTTCTCCTCCCTCTGTTTCATGGTCCTCCCAACCCCTTCTCCTCCCTCTGTTTCATGGTCCTCCCAACCCCTTCTCCTCCCTCTGTTTCATGGCCCTCCCAACCCCTTCTCCTCCCTCTGTTTCATGGCCCTCCCAACCCCTTCTCCTCCGTCAGTTTCATGGCCCTCCCAACCCCTTCTCCTCCCTCTGTTTCATGGCCCTCCCAACCCCTTCTCCTCCCTCTGTTTCATGGCCCTCCCAACCCTTCTCCTCCCTCTGTTTAATGGCCCTCCCAACCCCTCCTCCTCCCTCTGTTTCATGGCCCTTCCTACCCCTTCTCCTCCCTCTGTTTCATGGCCCTCCCAACCCTTCTCCTCCCTCTGTTTCATGGCCCTCCCAACCCCTTCTCCTCCCTCTGTTTCATGGCCCTCCCAACCCTTCTCCTCCCTCTGTTTCATGGCCCTCCCAACCCCTCCTCCTCCCTCTGTTTCATGGCCCTTCCTACCCCTTCTCCTCCCTCTGTTTCATGGCCCTCCCAACCCTTCTCCTCCCTCTGTTTCATGGCCCTCCCAACCCCTTCTCCTCCCTCTGTTTCATGGCCCTCCCAACCCTTCTCCTCCCTCTGTTTCATGGTCCTCCCAACCCTTCTCCTCCCTCTGTTTCATGGCCCTCCCAACCCCTCCTCCTCCCTCTGTTTCATGGCCCTTCCTACCCCTCCTACTACCACTGTTTCATGGCACACCCAGCACTCCTCCCTCTACCCCCCGAACCTTCCCCTCTCAATGTACTTATTTCCCTCACCAGCAGTCTCTGAACAGTGTTACATTGCACAGCCTTAGTTTGAACTCTCACTGCCTCCATGCATGAAAATTACTCTGGTATTTGACGTTTTAAGGGAGAGATGAAGAAACATTCCCCAAGTGCAGCATTCCTCCAGATGAGAGGCAGCATTCCTCCAGATAAGAGGCACCATTCCTCCAGATAAGAGGCAGGATTCCTCCACAGAGAAGAGTCACCATTCCTTCAGAGAAGATTCACCATTCCTCCAGATAAGAGGCAGGATTCCTCCAGATAAGAAGCAGGATTCCTCCAGATAAGAGACAGGATTCCTCCAGATAAGGGGCAGGATACCTCCAGATAAGAAGCAGAATTCCTCCAGATAAGAGGCAACATTCTTCCAGATATCAGGCAGCATTCCTCCAGATAAGAGGCAGCATTCCTCCAGATAAGAGGCATCATTCCTCCAGATAAGGGGCAGCATTCCTCCAGATAAGAGGCAGCATTCTTCCAGATAAGAGGAAGCATTCTTCCAGATAAGAGGCAGCATTCCTCCAGATAAGAGGCATCATTCCTCCAGATAAGAGGCAGCATTCCTCCAGATAAGAGGCATGATTCCTTCAGGGAATATGTCTTGACATGTTCTGCCTTTTAAGTCTTCTCTTCAAAGTTAAGGAGTCGGAACAGATAGTTTTGAAGGCTCCTAATCTGGAATCTTAAAAAAATTATATTGATTGTCCTGATCTTGTCACACACTCTCCTTTTCTACTAATGTGATAGGCTACATGATGAATGTGATAGGCTACATCATATTTACATTGAGGGGGGAGGGGGGGACAATTAAAATAGTGTCTATGTTAATCTGATGGTACAGGTGGCAGGTATAATCTAATGAGAAGAATGACCATACTGTACATGTTTATATCCAGAAGAACTATCATACTGTACTGTATGTGTGTATATCCAGAGCTCATTGCAGTTGCTGCCTCTGATTAAGTATTGAGTCAGCATTGTATATAATTGGGACCCTATTGCAAGTAAAGAGAGACTATTTCACCTCATGACCAAGAAGATAAGATGCCCCATTGTATTTGCACCTGGCGAAACACATGACCCATACCTCACAAGGCATTGGAATGACCTCTATAAGCAGGAGGTCACTGCTGTCGGCATCCAAAGATTATCCAATTTGAATAAACACTTGGAGTTAAGGATGACAGCAGTGGTGTAGTCTATGGCGGTGTCACTTCTTATTGATATCTACATAGAGCATTGATGTGAATCACACTGCTGCTCTCTCATTTAGCTATTTGTGCCTTACGGATTGTGGTTAGTTGTGGATGGCTGTTCACAAATCTAAATGTGTATTTGAACCCAGAAATGGTTGAATTCAAGAAGTTTAAGCTGCCTATCAACCATTGTTTTTGAAACCAGTGGAAAGCCTGTGAAAAACGTGCTCTTGCAACAACTGCATAGTGCAGATTTCACCCTATGGAATAATAGTGCAGGGTTTTATTGCTCAATCTAATTCATGATGATAAAACAAATCTCATCCACAGGACTAATGGATACCTGATCAAATTTACACACTTTAAACAGGGTTGTAGCTGTATGGTAATTGAACAGGATTGTAGCTGTGTGGTAATTGAACAGGATTGTAGCTGTGTGGTAATTGAACAGGATTGTAGCTGTACGGTAATTGAACAGGATTGTAGCTGTGTGGTAATTGAACAGGATTGTAGCTGTGTGGTAATTGAACAGGATTGTAGCTGTGTGGTAATTGAACAGGATTGTAGCTGTGTGGTAATTGAACAGGATTGTAGCTGTACGGTAATTGAACAGGATTGTAGCTGTGTGGTAATTGAACAGGATTGTAGCTGTGTGGTAATTGAACAGGATTGTAGCTGTGTGGTAATTGAACAGGATTGTAGCTGTACGGTACTTGAAAAGGGTTGAGCTCTATGATACTTTGATGGTGTGAAGCAACATTTTGTTTCCAGCCAACCTGCTTTGGTTTCCTTGTGTAGCCAGGGGGACTAAATCCTGCCGAATGTAACCTAATCCGAAGAAACATTTTATTACAAATTCTGAGAATTCATCCGCAATTAAGAGTTATACATCTGTTACCTCCATGGAAGAGTCAAATTACCGTTCATCTACCATGGTCAGACCACCAGGAAACCATAATGTAGATGATTGGAGAGCTTCAGAAAACCATGCATCTTTTATGGCTCGGCCAGTCAAAATCGGCCAGTCAAAATATATGGATCCCATAGAGATGTAATGCAACTAACACTTAATTGATCCTCCAATTTCTACCAGCTTGCGTCTAAGCACAGATATCGATAACTAACGTAACAGTGATCAGTCCAGAATGCCCCAGAAGTTAACTACAGCTACTATTTCTGCTGGACACCTCTGGCAATTCCTTTATTGCATCTAAAAATATAAGGTCCCTATGGTCCCTCTCGGAAAAACTGATGCTAATTTGAAGTAGTTTTTTTCTTCTTCTCCCATCTATGATTTACATGCAAGCTGAAGAACAGTCTATGCACTGTATCTATCTCCGTGTAGTGGTGATAGTGAGAGATGCTAATGGATCCCTGCTACTCTATGCCAGCAGCATACCACCCTGTATACCACTGCTGGCTGGCTTATGATGCTAAGCAGGGTTGGTCTTGGTCAGTTCCTGGATGGGAGACCAGATGCTGCTAGAAGTGGTGTTGGAGGGCCATTAGGGGGCACTCTTTCCTCTGCTCTAAAAAAATACCCCAATGCCCCAGGGCAGTGATTGGGAACACTGCCCTGGGTAGGGTGCCGTCTTTCGGATGGGACGTTAAACAGGTGTCCTGACTCTCTGATGTCATTGAAGATCCCATGGCACTTATTGTAAGAGTAGGGGTGTTAACCCCGATGTCCTGGCTAAATTCACAATCTGGCCATTAAACCATCACAGTCACCTAATATTCCCCAGTTTACAATTGGCTCATTCATCCCCCTCCTCTCTCCTGTAACTATTCCCCAGGCTGTTGCTGCAAATGAGAATGTGTCCTCAGTCAACTTACCTGGTAAAATAACATAAATAAATAAAATAAAAAGGTTGTAGTGAGAGATGCTAATGGATCCCAGCTAAATGCAACTCTTTATCCTTGTAGAGGTTGCAGTGAGAGATGCTAATGGATCCCAGCTAAATGCAACTCTTTATCCTTGTAGAGGTTGCAGTGAGAGATGCTAATGGATCCCAGCTAAATGCTACTCTTTATCCTTGTAGAGGTTGCAGTGAGAGATGCTAATGGATCCCAGCTAAATGCAACTCTTTATCCTTGTAGAGGTTGCAGTGAGAGATGCTAATGGATCCCAGCTAAATGCAACTCTTTATCCTTGTAGAGGTTGCAGTGAGAGATGCTAATGGATCCCAGCTAAATGCAACTCTTTATCCTTGTAGAGGTTGCAGTGAGAGATGCTAATGGATCCCAGCTAAATGCAACTCTTTATCCTTGTAGAGGTTGCAGTGAGAGATGCTAATGGATCCCAGCTAAATGCAACTCTTTATCCTTGTAGAGGTTGTAGTGAGAGATGCTAATGGATCCCAGCTAAATGCAACTCTTTATCCTTGTAGAGGTTGTAGTGAGAGATGCTAATGGATCCCAGCTAAATGCAACTCTTTATCCTTGTAGAGGTTGTAGTGAGAGATGCTAATGGATCCCAGCTAAATGCAACTCTTTATCCTTGTAGAGGTTGTAGTGAGAGATGCTAATGGATCCCAGCTAAATGCTACTCTTTATCCTTGTAGAGGTTGCAGTGAGAGATGCTAATGGATCCCAGCTAAATGCTACTCTTTATCCTTGTAGAGGTTGCAGTGAGAGATGCTAATGGATCCCAGCTAAATGCTACTCTTTATCCTTGTAGAGGTTGCAGTGAGAGATGCTAATGGATCCCAGCTAAATGCTACTCTTTATCCTTGTAGAGGTTGCAGTGAGAGATGCTAATGGATCCCAGCTAAATGCTACTCTTTATCCTTGTAGAGGTTGCAGTGAGAGATGCTAATGGATCCCAGCTAAATGCTACTCTTTATCCTTGTAGAGGTTGCAGTGAGAGATGCTAATGGATCCCAGCTAAATGCTACTCTTTATCCTTGTAGAGGTTGCAGTGAGAGATGCTAATGGATCCCAGCTAAATGCTACTCTTTATCCTTGTAGAGGTTGCAGTGAGAGATGCTAATGGATCCCAGCTAAATGCTACTCTTTATCCTTGTAGAGGTTGCAGTGAGAGATGCTAACGGATCCCTGCTAAATACTATTCCATCTCCATGTAGAGGTTGTAGTGAGAGATGCTAACGGATCTCTGCTAAATGCTACTCAGTTGAAACTGCTGCTGCTCCAGTTTCAACTGTTCTGCATTATTATTATTCGACCATGCTGGTCATTTATGAACATTTGAACATCTTGGCCATAGTCTGTTATAATCTCCACCCGGCACAGCCAGAAGAGGACTGGCCACCCCACATAGCCTGGTTCCTCTCTAGGTTTCTTCCAAGGTTTTGGCCTTTCTAGGGAGTTTTTCCTAGCCACCGTGCTTCTACACCTGCATTGCTTGCTGTTTGGGGTTTTAGGCTGGGTTTCTGTACAGCACTTTGAGATATCAGCTGATGTACGAAGGGCTATATAAATAAATTTGATTTGATTTGATTTTGATCTCCATGTAGAGGTTGTAGTGAGAG